>NC_060899.1:16996953-17004453 GCF_014805685.1 Silurus meridionalis
GTGTGTTGTACAGCACTCAATACACGGCACTCAGCACTGCAGCTCCTCCTGAAGCTCCTCGTTGTTTACAGGCTGTGAAGGTCAAAGTCTCAGATACCTACATTACATCTAATCGAAAGCAGTTCAGTGGTTAAATATTAATATGATAAATGATAATCTGCGATAATATGGAACACAACACTCTCTGAATCTGCACACAAACAAACACACACACAAACAAACACACACACACACACACACACACACACACACACACACACACACACAATTTTTTTTAATTTTATGTAATAGCCTAAAATTACAATCATTCAAATAATTTTTATTTTATTTTATTATTAATCTACACTCAGGTCCCCATAATAACAAAGTGAAAACAATTTTTAATAAAAAAAGAAAACAGATATACAGACTCTTAACAGCAACACTTGAAATGAATGCAGAACTGAAATGAATGCACCTCTCTACAGAAGGTCTCACAGCGGACACTGCAGATCAGAGCAAAGAAAACAAGACATGAGCTCAAAGGAACTGCTGCAGAACTCAATGGCAGGATTGTTGTAAGTCACAGATCTGGAAAAGGTTACAAAAGAAAATTTCTGCTGCACTGAAGATTCCTAAAAGCACATCCTCCATCATTCTCAAATTCTCAAGTGTGGCACAACCAGGACCCTTCCAATAGCAGGTCATCTGGACTGAGCAATTAGAGGAGAAGAGCCTTAGTAAGAGAGGTGACCATGAACATGATGGTCACTCTGACGGAGCTCCAGAGATCCTGTGTGGTGATGGAACCAAGTTCCAGAAGAAAAAACATCACTGCAGCCCTCCCCTGGTTGAGGGAAAGCTGAATGGAGCAAAGCAAAGTACAGAGATCTCCTCAATAAAAACCTGTTCCACAACAATCAGGACCTCAGACTAGACGGAAGATTGAAAAAAGTGTACAAGGTCTGAATACTTTCTGGATGCATATAAATATATATATATATATATAGAGAGAGAGAGAGAGAGAGAGAGAGAGAGAGAGAGAGAGAGAGAGAGAGAGAGAGAGAGAGGGAGAGAGAGAGAGAGAGAGAGAGAGGAAGAGAGGGAGAGAGAGAGAGAGAAAGAGAGAAAGAGAGAGAGGAGAGAGAGAGAGAGAGAGAGAGAGAGAGAGAGAGAGAAGAGAGAGAGAGAGAGAGAGAGAGAGAGAGAGAGAGAGAGAAAACAGAGAGTAAGATAGTGAGACCGGAAAAAAGTCGCAGAGAGAGCGCACTTCCTCACACTAACACCAGATGACGCTGTGTGCAAATAAAAAAGAAATAATAATTAAATAAAAAAAAGAAAAAGAAAAAAAGAACCCCTTTTTAGAATCAAACACTACACAATTACACTCTGGGTGCGTTTGTGGGTGTGGTTGGGGGGTGATGTTAGACAGTCCAAGCCCCTCCCTACACCCAGTATAATTTTTATCCTCTTCTCTCTCTGTTCTTTCTGTGAGTGTGTGTGTGTGTGTGTGTGTGTGTGTGTGTGTGTGTGTGTGTGTGTGTGTGTGTGTTCTGTTTCACACACAGGAAGAGATTGATTTGGGTTAGGAGTCAGAAAAGCAAACTTTTCTTCATGTAAATCAACAATGCGATAGAGAACAGCTGAGAAAACAGAGGGGGGGGTAATAAAGTAACACACGTTTACACACTCCCTCTCTCACACACAAATACACACACATTCTCACTGATGCACACACACACACACACACACACACACACACACACACATTCACACTCATGCACACATACACACACATTCACACTTACACTTATGCACACACACACACACACACACACACACACACACACACACACACACACACTCACTCTCTCTCTCTGTCTCTGTCTTTGTACAAATTTATTCCAGATGTGTGGAGGAGAAGAATGGAGGGATGAAAAAATGAAAGAGAGAGCAGGTCTTGCTGAGTGGCTGCTGTTAACACACACAGACAGACACACACACATCATAATCTCATTTAAACACTGTTTACTCCACACACAGTCTCACAGATAGGAAGTGCTGTCTGAGGAGACAGGAAGTCACCTGCACTCACCATCACACTGATACACATGTTCTCGTTACACACACACTTCAAAATGCTTTGGGAGCGAGAGAGAGAGAGAGAGAGAGAGAGAGAGAGAGAGAACAGTGAGAGCGAGATAGTCTTCTTCTTCTTCTTCTTCTTCTTTCGGCTGCTCCCATTAGGGGTCGCCACAGCGGATCATCCGTCTCCATACCACCCTGTCCTCTACATCTGCCTCTTTTACACCAACTACCTGCATGTCTTCCCTCACCACATCCATGAACCTCCTTTTTGGCCTTCCTCTTTTCCTCCTACCTGGTGGCTCCATCCTCAGCATTCTTCTACCAATATAATTTATGTCCCTCCTCTGCACATGTCCAAACCATCTCAATCTCGCCTCCTCACCTTGTCACCAAAACATCCTACATGCGCTGTCCCTCTAATAAACTCATTTCTAATCTTATCCATCGTCGTCACTCCCAACGAAAACCTCAACATCTTTAGCTCTGCTACCTCCAGCTCCACCTCCTGTCTTTTACTCAATGCCACTGTCTCTAAACCATACAACATCGCAGGTCTCACCACAGTCCTATAAACTTTCCCTTTCAATTTTGCAGATACCCTACTATCACAAATCACTCCTGTCACTCTTCTCCACCCACTCCACCCTGCCTGCACTCTTTTCTTCACTTCTCTAACACACTCTCCATTACTTTGCACTGTTGAACCCAGGTACCTGAATTCCTCCACCTTCTGAAGCTCTTCTCCTGCAACCGCACCACTCCACTGCCCTCCCTCTCATTCACACACATGTACTCTGTCTTACTCCTACTGAGTTTCATTCCCCTTCTCTCCAGTGCATATCTCCACCTCTCCAGGCTCTTCTCAACCTGCTCCCTACTCTCACAACAAATCACAATATCATCCGCAAACATCATAGTCCAGGGAGACTCCTGTCTGACCTCGTCCGTCAACCTGTCCATCACCACTGCAAACAGGAAAGGGCTCAGGGCCGATCCTTGATGCAGTCCAACCTTCACTCTAAACCAGTCTGTCGTACCTACTGCACACTTCACTGCCGTCACACTGTCCTCATACATGTCCTGCACCACCCTTACATACTTCTCCGACACACCTGACTTCCTCATACAGTACCACAACTCCTCTCTTGGCACCCTGTCGACGCCTTCTCTAAATCCACAAATACACAATGCAATTCCTTCTGTCCTTCTCTATACTTCTCCATCAACATTCTCAAAGCAAATATGGCATCTGTGGTGCTCTTCCTCGGCATGAAACCATACTGTTGCTCACAGATGGTCACCTCTTCTCTCAGCCTGGCTTCCACTACTCTTTCCCATAACTTCATGGTGTGACTGATCAACTTAATACCCCTGTAGTTACTGCAGGTCTGCACATCTCCTTTATGCTTAAAGATCGGTACCAGCACACTCTTCTCCATTCCTCAGGCATCTTCTCACCTTCCAAAATCCTGTTAAACAATCTGGTCAAAACCCCACTGCCATCTCTCCTAAACATCTCCACGCTTCCACCGGTATGTCATCTGGTCCAACCGACTTTCCACTCTTCATCCTCTTAATCGCTGCTCTCACTTCCTCCTTACTAATCTTATCTACATCCTGCTTCACCATCTCCACATCATCCAACCTTCTCTCTCTGATTTTCCTCATTCATCAGCTGCTCAAAATACTCCTCCACCTTCTCAACACACTCTCCTCACTAGTCAACACATTTCCTCTCCATCCTTTACTGCTCTAACTTGCAGTACATCCTTTCCAGCTCGGTCCCTCTGCCTGGCCAATCGGTACAAATCCTTTTCTCCTTCCTTAGTGTCCAACCTCTCATACAGCTCCTCATATGCCTTTTCCTTGGCTTTCGCCACATCCCTCTTAACCTGCTGCCGCATCTCCTTGTACTCCTGCCTACTTTTCTCATCACTCTGTCTATCCCACTTCTGTTTTGCCAACCTCTTTCTCCTTATGCTCTCCTGCACTTCCTCATTCCACCACCACGTCTCCTTGTCTTCCTTTCTATTTCCAGATGTCACACCAAGTACTTTTCTAGCTGCCTCCTCATCACTCCTGCAGTAGTTGCCCAATCATCCAACACCTCCTTAACACCACTGAGCCTCTCTGACCTCTTCCCTGAACCTCACACTACACTCTTCCTCCTTCAGTTTCCACCATCTTATTCTTCTTTCAGTCCTCACTCTCCTCCTCTTCATCCTCGCCTCCAAAACCATCCTACAGACCACCATCCTATGCTGTCTAGCTACACTGTCCCCTGCCAACACCTTACAGTCTCCAATCTCCTTCAGGTTGCATCTCCTGCATAGCACATAGTCCACCTGTGTGCACCTTCCTCCACTCTTATACGCCACCCTATGATCCTCCTTCTTCTTAAAATAAGTGTTCACCACTGCCATTTCCATCCTTTTAGCAAAATCTACCACCATCTGCCCTTCCACATTCCTCTCCTTAAAACCATACCTACCCATCACCTCCTCATCACCTCTGTTCCCTTCACCCACATGCCCATTAAAGTCTGCCCCAATCACCAACCGTTCTTTCCTAGGTACACCATCTACCACTTCATCTAATTCACTCCAGAATCTTTCCTTCTCCTCCATCTCACAGCCAACTTGTGGAGCATAGGCACTGATGACATTTATCATCATCCTTCAACTTCCACCTTCACGATCATCACCCTATCAGAAACTCTTCACCTCCACTACACTCTTACTGTACTCTTCCTTCAGAATCACCCCTACACCATTTCTCTTCCATCCACACCATGATAAAACAGTTTAAACCCACCTCCAATGTTCCTGGCCTTACTCCCTTTCCACTTGGTCTCCTGAACACACAGCATATCTACCTTTCTCCTCTCCATCATATCAGCTACCTCTCTCCCTTTACCAGTCATAGTACCAACATTTAAAGTACCAACCCGAACCTCCACTCTCCTACACTTCTTCCCTGCCGTCTCTGTAGACGTCTTCCTCCTCTCCTTCTCCTCCTTCGGCCAACAGTAGCCCAATTTCCACCGGTACCCTGTCGGCTAACGATACCTGTGGCGGTCGTTGTTAACCCGGGCCTCGACCGATCCGGTATGAAATTCTCATTTGTGATCCGCATATTTGATTTGGCACGTGTTTTACGCTGGATGCCCTTCCTAACGCAACCCTCCCCATTTACCCGGGCTTGGGACCGGCACTAAGAATGCACTGGCTTGTGCATCCATAATGGCTGGGTTTGAGAGCGAGATAGTGAGACCGGAAAAAAGTCTCTAGGTTACGTATGTAACCCCAGTTCTCTGAGGGAACGAGACGCTGCATCGAAACGCTTTGGGAACATTCGCGTTGTCATTGGTGGGCGACTTTGCGTAAACCAGTCCTTAGAGGCCGCCATACTCCGGTTGAATTAGCCTTGACTCCGAAAGGAGTGGGAAGACCAGAGGACCCATAACCAGTGGAAATCGCATCCACTATCCATCTGCTGAGAGTCTGCTTATTGGCAGGAAAACCTTTCCTATGAGGGCCATAGCAGACAAACAGTTGCTTCGACTTTCTGCAAGGACTCCTCTCATGGAGGTACGTATACAGTGCTCGCACTGGACACAGTCGATTCTGCTTCTCTTGGTCTGGAGCTAGGAAGGGAGGAGGGCAGAATGCCTGCAAAACATAGGCACCTAGGTACATACCCAGCTCTAGGGTAGAGGAAAGCACTGGCCATGCCAGGGGTAAACTCCAGGAGACGGGGCCACAGACAGGGCCTGTAGGTCCCCAATCCTTTTAAGGGAGGATATCGCCAAAAGGAAGGCGGTCTTAACTGACAGGTACCTAAGGGCCACCTCAACCAAAGGCTCGAAGGGGGGCTCAGATAGAGCCGCCAACACAACGGCCAAATCCCACACAGGCACTCTGGATCATATCCCAGGCCTCAGCCTTTGGGTGCCGCACAGGAAACGTGTCACAAAAGGGTGTTTCCCTAGCGACTGCCCCGCAGGCGGGGTACAATAAGCCGCGATAGCGGATACGTAAACCATCAAGGTGGACGGGGCCAACCCTGTGGCAAACTGTTCCTGCAAGAACTCCAGAACTGACCCAACCAGGCAGTTGACAGTGTCTAACCAATGGTGCTCACACCACATGGAGAACAGCTGCCATCTAGCTGCATACGACCTCCTCATGGAGGGAGCTCTGGAATGGAGGATGGTCTCATTCACCTTAGTAGAGAGACCAGCTGCTAGAAACTGTGCCCTCTTAGGGGCCACAGCCATAGCCCCCATAACTCTGGGAGGGGGTGAACCAGAGTTCCCCCGGCCTGCGTGAAGAGATCCCCTTCTGGGAGGAATTTCCCAAGAAGGTCCCTCAAGGAGGGACAGCAGGTCCGCAAGCCACGGTCTGCCTGGCCAATGAGGTGCTCCAACGTACTCCATCCTGGCAGATTCTCTTCAGAACTCCCGGGAGCAGCGTGATAGGAGGGAAGGCGTACAGACGAAGCCTCTGCCACGTCTGCACCATGGCGTCCAGCCCCAGCTAGACTGGGTGAGAGAGAGAGAACCAGAGGGGACAGTGCGAGGTCTCCTGAGGCGCAAACAGATCTAACTGGGCTCTGTAATATCTCTGCCATATCTGCTCCACCACCTGTGTGCGTCGGAGCCCCCGGAGATCAGCGGGTCCCTGCCACCCGCAGCGATTTCTCGGGTGGAGATGGGGGAAAGCACCAGCTGGAGGGAGGCTGCGCCCCAAGACACATCCCATGGCGAAGCTAACAGCCTGGCCACAGTGAGATGGTAAGAGTGAGGCAGTGAGATGGTGAGAGTGAGATGGTAAGAGTGAGGCAGTGAGATGGTGAGAGTGAGATGGTAAGAGTGATGCAGTGAAAGTGAGACAGTAAAAGTGAGACAGTGAGATGGTGAGAGTGAGATGATAAGAGTGAGGTAGTGAGAGTGAGACTGTAAAAGTGAGACAGTGAGATGGTGAGAGTGAGATGATATGAATGAGGCAGTGAGAGTGAGACAGTGAGATGGTAAGAGTGAGACAGTATGAGTGAGAGAGTGAGCCCGTGAAACAGTGAGAGGGAAACAGGTTGGGAGGTTGTGTGTGTCTGGGTTTAATGATGGAGGAGCAAACAACAGAGATGGAGTGGAGAGGAACGAGGGAGGAGTGTTTGGAGTGAAGCATTCCAAGCATTTAAGCATTATCTCATACACACATACACACACAAAGGCTCCAAGTGAGACAGTCAGACCCACAAATGTAGATATGTTCATGCAAACTGTGGTCCTGAGCACATTGTAGCAGACTTGCTACAGTCCAAATCCATCCTCAAAGTTCTCTAGTTGCTCTGTAACTTAGATCTTTAGGATGTTTTTGTTTTGTAGGGGTGGTCTCATATCCCTTCTGCTGTCATTGTTACACTGGTTAAGAA
>NC_060899.1:17019453-17024453 GCF_014805685.1 Silurus meridionalis
ACACACACACACACACACACACACACACACACACACACACACACGAACACACACACACCGCCTACTCGGAAGGCTGTTTCCTCATCAGACAATAATAATTTTGTGAAATTTAGACAAAATAAGATTCTAATTTCTGAAAGGAAAAATTTCAAAGTGCTAACGCTGTTCATACATGCTAGCTAGCACATTACACAACAGACCACTGAGGCTAATGATAATGCCACTTAAATTTCCACCCCAATGCACACTTTTTAATTATGCTATGTATCTGTGTGTGTGTGTGTGTGTGTGTGAGAGAGAGAGAGTGTGTGTGTATGTGAGTGTGTGTGTGAGAGAGAGTGTGTGTGTGTGTGTATGTGAGTATGCTTGTTTATTATTATATTATTTCCAATTATTTTGCTTTTCATATTTTATTCAAATCGTTTCGTTTCATACAAAAGAATTCATACAAAATAATCATTGCTCACTGAAATATAACTGGACCTTCAATATGAAGATTCGATTTTAAACTCCCAGAATGCAAAGTGGCAGCATGTTTCCTAGGCAACAGTTCAAAGTTCGTGGCTGATTAGTCCAAACCATCAGGAACAGGGATAAGAAGGAGCTGTGAAGTCATGACAGTGTCCACAGCACCAAAAATTGCTGTGGCAACTGCGAACTTAAAAATAACGAAATATCCTATTAGGTCTTTTCTCAAATGTAACTGGACAAAAGTAAAGCACAGGATCAGCCAATCAGCTTCAGGCACCATGGAACAGCACACAGTGGAAGGACTGCTAGAAACTGTGATGTCATAACAATGTCAGGGTGTAATGATGTGATGTCATCTGACATGGTTACTGTCACTTGAAGCAGGAAGTGCAATAGTGGGATGTGATTGGACGATTGCAGAGCAGAGGAGGATCCAGTCCTTTTTTTCATAAATACGTCATAATTACTTAGTCATGAAGTTTCCTCGTGTGATGTCATCCCTCATGGAAGAACTCCCATTGGCTGTCGTATGTCACGTGTACCGGGCTTGAAGTGCAAAGCATGATGGGAATACGTCAAAAACCAAGTACCTGTAAAGGCACGCTGATGTCTAATGATAACGCAGTTAAAAAAGAGCTGAGGTCTGATTGGATGCTGAAATAAACAATGAGTGATGTCATCAGGTAAGAACAGAGAGCAGGCACTATTACATCCAGAAAAATACTGAGATGTGATTGGTAGATGTAGTTTGTGATGGCATTCCTTGTTGAAACATCATGTTGATTGGCCATCAAGTGTAGTGGTCTTGAAGTGCAAAATGTCATGAGAAGGTGTGTGTGTGTGTGTGTGTGTGTGTGTGTGTGTGTGTGTGTGTGTGTGTGTGTCTGTCTTCAGTATCTCAGTGAGTTTTTGGATTGGACTCTTATGTTTTGGATGCTGGAGAGAATCTTCTTCTGATGACCAGCCAGAGTGACACCGATACGCAGCAGGTCCCTAAGAGACAGACAGACAGACGGACAGACGGACAGACAGACAGACATACAGACAGACAGACAGACAGACAGACAGACAGAGAGAGAGAAACGTTATTTCAGGACTGATTAACACACAGATGTGCGTATTATCTCTGACATCACACTCATTACTCACTAATGTCTTATTTAATTTCATCTCCACTCTTGTAAACCAAAACACATGCACACACACACACACACACATACACACACACGCACACACACACACACACACACACACACACACACACACAATATGATGATAATTAACATTCTGAGGTTGCAGTAACTCTAAACAAAAAAGAGATTATGTGTGTGAGTGTGTGTGTGTGTGTGTGTGTACGTATTTTGGTGTGTGTGTGTGAGCATGTGTGAGCATGTGTGAGCATGTGTGTGTGTGTGTGTGTGTGTGTGTGTGTTACTCACTCAGTGCTGATCTGAGAGATGAGTTCTAACGTGGAGAACCCTGCCTGAATGAAGTTCTCCTCATATCGTTCCATTTTGATGCCCTTCAACCACTCGCTCACAGACACACACTGGGACAGAGAGGAACGCCGGTCCAACAACAACCTAACAAACAAACAAACAAACAAACAAATGAATTCAAAGTGCTGATTATGACCAACATGCCACCGGTTCCCATTAATCACCCAACAAAGATCTAATAAACACAACAAGACAGAAATGTTACAGAATTCTATATCTACAACTAGTTGACCTGGAGGTGTGGCCTAATATTATAATCAGCATGCTTGATTGACAGCTTTGTGTCTGAGAATCTGCCTCAGCAACTAGCATGCAGTTACTCGATAGCTCTCTGGCTAGGTTCACTTTCACTCATCAGATTAGCTTTTTTGTTTCCAGGGACTTCCAGGGAACGCACTTGCTTTCCTGACAATTGTATTTATTTAGATGTAAATCACACGCACACACACACAAACACACACACCCACACACACACACACACTTCTTTGAGACAAGGATGTTCTCCAGTGACAGGACATTCCAACATTCCAGAGAGGGTTGTTCCAGGCAAACACACTTTTTCTTTTGATGGACGTGGCATTCCATAGAGACTGTGTGTGTGTGTGTGTGTGTGTGTGTGTGCTTAATAATTTGCATCTCCTCTGTTGGGTGCGGTGTGATTTGAAGGAACGTCATTCTGTCTCTTTTGTTTGACCAGCGTGACATTCCATTGTGACATGAGTGGGGGTGGGGGGTGGGGGTCTCAAGTGACAGATTTATTGATGAGCATTTAGAAGAGCTTTAGATGTTTTCCTGCAAAATTTCATCAGCTTTTTTCCAATATGGTAGCAGAGCAGGAAGTGTGAGTCTGTGTGCATGTGTGTGTATACATGTACATGCGCACGTGTGTGTTCATGCACAAGCTCTTCATGGAGACCTGGGCGAGTTTAGACGGACAGCTCCACCCAGACCCAGGCAGCAGGATGGTAAAAGTTCAGGATGCAGCAGTGAAGGTCAGTAAAATTTATTCATCACACTCGTTAAAACCCTTTTGATGGTAGAGAGTTTATGTGTACCTGGAGGTCTATAAAGCTCATCTCCGGTGATGTGAAGGTTCCTCATGACCTTATTCCACTTTAAATGTTCACAAGATATTCATCTAAATCAGTCCATCATCTTTCACTCCTTTTGACCCTACAGATCCTGTGACTGAGCAACTGATGTTCTGATTTTGTAAGATTGATTCAGGGTGATTCAAAATCACTTCACATTGCACAAATTCCCTCCAGAATCCAGTAGCATACACAATAAACCATAAGAAAACTGTGTATATTTTTGTTGTAACCCAGTAGTGACTGTACCCCAGAGCAGTATTTATCCATCAATCTGCCCAAAGGTCCCAACTACCATTCTGGCATCTTGTACATAGATCATTCTCTGAGATCTGTTCTACATTCAGCAAAACCTGAGATGAGATGAGATGAGATGAGATGAGATGAGATGAGATACACTTTACTGATTATAAAAGACGTGTTTGTGTTTGTGTGAACTTTTCTTGCGAAATACAGATATATAAAAAGTAATCATTTCAATATTCTTTATAATGGATTATGTAAAAAAAACCTGCACTGACTCAACAGTAAGCAGGATTTAAGTTTAAAAGACTATCTCTATGTGCCAAACATAACCGAATTTGGCCAAGAATAGTCGCTTTCTGGGGACTCGAGCAGTCATGGCCCAGAGTGACCTCACTGTAAGTAGGCATTTATATTATGAAAGGTTTCTGAAAGTCTGAAACTGAAATGTCAGCAGTGATCCAGCAATAAACTCCTCCATATCACACCTGAGGCACAGTTCTGATATGTTTGGTGCTCTGTTACAGATAAGATCATCAAATCACTCTAAGTTTGTACTTGTGTCAGGTGTCTTGATAAGTGCAGGACATTACTCATTTGTTATCAGAGGTTCCTGTATCAGGAAGATGGTCTGCTTCACACAGGGGACAGGTCTGACACAGTGATCAATGTAATAGTTGTCCAGAATGGTGGACCTTTCTGAGAACTCACAGTTTAAAACAGTTTGAAAGTAAAAATCTGCTCAGGAGTACCTGTGGTCATCACTGTCTTCAGAATTCCACCTCCCTCAGCACTTACCCCAACTGTCATAGATTGTTTATGGTATACCCCCTGGGTATTCATGCATTCTGGACCTTGAACCATCTCCAAGTCCAGAAAGTGCCGTCAAATGATGAGATGCAGTTGAATACCACACAAATTACCCTTTTCCTTTTGTGGCAAACTGAACGACTGGGACTATACCACACTCGTCCATCATCTCGAAAGAACTAATCCCTTTTCCACATGGCTCTTCTCCATGACCTCACCCATGAAGCTTTTGTTGCTTGCCAGGAATGCGTCATCTTTCCTCAACCTACTGAACGGAATTAAGGATTGTTCCTCAGTACTTTGATGTTTTTTGGCAGGTGGATATCTTTTATAGACTGGAAGTCATTTTTGAGGCATTTACAACAGCATTGTGAAAGAAAGTCTGAGAAACTTTTTAATAAGAAACTTGGATGGCCATGCTAACCTCAAGCTCCTGGCAAGTTTTACACTGGAAAAGTCTGAAACTTTATAAAGCCATCAGATTCAAGGCTGGTCTTCTCAAAAGACACAGATCTTTTATACAAAGCACATGTGAGGTACACAATATACACAAATCTTAGAGGATATTTAATGTTATAAAGCTTCCAGGTTCCTGACAGCAATAAAGAAAATTTCATAAAATAAGTTAATAAACCTTGTTCTGTTTCTTATAAAACATCCATAGGTGGATGGTTATATGGATAGTTAGATGGATATTTAGGTGTTTGATCAGGTAGAAAACGTTACTCACCCATCTTGTGAGTGTGCGATGTGTTTGAGAGAGGCAGGGTTTCGGATAAGTTTGTCAAGAGAGTTTACAAGGTCACAGAATCGGGGCCGGGACGCACGCTCTTTCTGCCAACAATCCAACATCAGCTGATGCAGAGGGGCGGGGCAATCAGGAGGG
>NC_060899.1:17049453-17051953 GCF_014805685.1 Silurus meridionalis
TGTATGAGTGTATATGTGAATGTGTGTGTGTATGTGTCAATGTATATGTGTGTGTATGTATGAGTGTATGAGTGTATATGTGAATGTGTGTGTGTATGTCAATGTATATGTGTGTATGTATGAGTGTATGAGTGTATATGTGAGTGTGTGTGTATATATGTGTATGTATTACTGTTTCTAGTGTATATGTGAATGTGTGAGTGTATGAGTGTATATGTGAATGTGTGTGTATGTGTCAATGTATATATGTGTGTATGTATGAGTGTATGAGTGTATATGTGAATGTGTGTGTGTATTGGTGTGTGTAAGAGTGTATACGTGAATGTGTGTGTGTGTGTGTGTGTGTGTAAAAGAGTGTATACGTGAATGTGTGTGTGTGTAAAAGAGTGTATACGTGAATGTGTGTGTGTATGTGTGTGTATGTGTGTAAGAGTGTCTACATCAATGTGTGTGTGTGTGTGTGTATGTATGTGAATAAGTGTGCGTATGTATGGGGTTGGAGGTCAGTTCCACACCTTCTTGTGAAAGTGCAGGGTTTTATGAGGATGCATCGCTCTCCTCCTCTCTTCCTGTTTCTCACAGTAGGGTTGTGAGGATGAAGCCCCTCCCCCTCTTAAACCCCGCCCCATAAACACCTGAAGAAGCAGGTTTGAGGTGTAAAAGTCATCATGTGTGATTCTAACATGACTGTGAGCTTCAGCACCGAAGCTGCTTTTGTTCACACTCACTTAGAGTTTAAGTGTCAAAGCCATTAACACACACACACACACACACACACACACACACACACACACACACACACAAAGGTAGTCAGAACCCCCCCCCACCCTCTCGGCTCAGTCTCGGTGTGTGATCTCACTGAGGATGGTGTAGATGTGCGTTAGAGCTGCTGTTATAATCATGAACAATGTCCTTTTCTCCTCACTTTGAACATCTGAGTTGGGTTCCTCTCAAAGTTCCTCTCATATCATACATCTGACTTCTACATCACACATCTCACACATCTCTACTACATCTGAATTTTATAAGTGGATGAACAGTGACATGTGTTCAGTAAATATAATGAACGGTAACTGAGGGGTTCTGATGGGTTTATTGCTAACTTCAGAACATGATATAAACTAAGGATAAACTAATTATATAAATAAAACCAAGAATAAGTTTTCACACACCAAAACACTGATCCTGAAAATATATGTTTGTTTGTGTGTGTTTATGAGTCACACTTGACTGCAGTGTATTCAGTCAGAGTAATAACAGCTCATTTGCACTTAAACACACACAGTGATAATATACACTTTCACTCTCTGTGCGTGTGTGTGTGTGTGTGTGTGTGTGTGTGTGTGTGTGTGTGTGTGTATAAGTTTCGTTTACTGCTGGTGAAACCGTTGTTAGCAGGGTGTGTGTTTTGTCTCATACTTGTGTATGTGGAGGAAACCTTTTGTTTATATGCAAAGTGTGTGTGAGTTTCAATACTCCGACATGGAGAAATGTGTGTATTGTTTTATCATAGTCTAGTGTATTAAATGTGTGTGTGTTTCAGAATATAGTCACACAATCAGTGTACAAGGCAGGGATCTATGAGGAGTGCTCTGTATGTATGTGTGTGTGTGTGTGTGTGTGTGTGTGTAGAGAGTGTTGTATAGTGTAAGGTGAAGTGGAACGCTTAGAACCTGCAAACATAGTAAAGTTGTACAGTGCTGCACAAATAGTGCACACACACTTTACTAGCAGAGGGGAGTGTGGACTTTCACAACAGAGAGACACAAACACACACACTTAATGATTGTAACAGGTTGTGATATAAACAAAAATAAAAAATAACCAAGCAAAGGAGCTCCTGCGTTGGGTCGTCTACAGATCTTTTGTAAACTCATCATTATTTATTAATTCTTGTGTTTGTGTGTGTTTGTGTGTATTTATGTAGGTTTGTGTGTTTATATGTGTTTGTGTGTGTTTATATGTGTGTGTTTGTGTGTAATGTTGGCTGCTGTGTATGGAGAGAGAAACTGAACACTCCTGTAGTGTACATCATCTATAACACACTAATAAACACATCAGAGACATACAACATCATTTATAACACACACACACACACACACACACACACACACACACACACACACACACACACAGAGGGAGGAGCAATACTTTGATCTATAAAGCTATTCATAACACACAGAATCATAAATCACACACACACACTGCAAGTCATAAACACACATTATATCTTTTTTCCCTCCACCTGTGTGTGAATTGTTTTCTTTATTATTCTGAAACAGGACACAGAAACCCTCTCTCTGTTCATTTCTCTATTCTTTCTCTCTCTCTCTCTCTCTCTCTCTCTCTCTCTCTCTCCCCCGCTCTGTTTTGTTCGACACACCTGTCTCTTTAAATAGTTGAACTCATTGTGGTCAAGGTTTTTCCCATCTGAGACTGAGAGACAATGTGTATTTGCATCATTGTGGGCAAGACTGTGTGTGTGTGTGTGTGTGTGTGT
>NC_060899.1:17059453-17061953 GCF_014805685.1 Silurus meridionalis
GTTGTGAAAAGCGCAATAGAACTTGACTTTTTGATACGACCTGATAATCATTACAGTACAGAGATACAGCACCTACATCACTAATCACCAGTCTCTCTCTCTCTCTCTCTCTCTCTCTCTCTCTCCCTCTCACCTGTTCAGCTACCTCCCGTACACTCTGTACACTCGTCCCATACAGGTGGCTATTGTACTGTCCTGCCTCGATGAAGCGGTGATTCTGGATGTCCTTCTCCATCTGTTCCCGTGACGACACAAAGTGATAGTCCCGCCCATCAGTCTCATAGTCCCGCCTCGGCCGTGTGGTATCTACAGGAAGTGATGTCACACCGTACTGCTGTTACAGGAAGTTGTATTATACACTGGTATAATTTAGAGATCCTTGGTGTAACAGAACTCACGCGGAACGCAGGAACCAAACTTGTCTGGAAATTCAGAGAGAAGATCGTCGTTTACACGGTCTTTCGATGGGCCAAGGATTATGATTGGACGAGCGTAATGTACTGAAAAAATTGCAGACGGTATCATACATAAACAACAGACACACCTCCTGCTGCTAACACCCAAGCTCTCTCTCTCTCTCTCTCTCTCTCTCTCTCTCTCTCTCTCTCTCTCTCTCTCTCACACACACACACACACACTCACCCTCCACCTGCACAACAATCTCGTAGCTCTGAACATAGTCATCTCGACCTGAAACACACACATGGATTAGTTTAATACTTATTACTGATAGTAACACACACACACACACACACACACACACACACACACACACAATGTATAAAACTATAATGTCTCTGTACCTTTTGACCGCAGTCGTGACCACTCCTTCCTCTCAACTCTGAAGAAAGAGTCACATGGAACAGTGTTGGAGACGTGATATTGAGATACATGATATTACACACACACACACACACACACACACACACACACACACACACACACACCTGCGTTTGCTGGGGATGTAGCCGGTCTCCTCCAGGTCTCCATGGGGAGAGAGACGTCTTGCTTGCCACCATTCCTCATCACTGCAGTCCAGAACTTGGAGGACATCTCCAAAACGGAAACTCACAGCCTGAGTGAGGAACCCACCATCTGCTGTCTTATCATAATCAAACAGAGCTCTGAGGGACCAACACGCACGCACAGACAGACAGACAGACAGACAGACAGACAGAGGGAGACACATTTGTAGACAATAGTATTGTAGAATCCACTTTAGTTATCATTAATCTTCAGGGGGTATGAGGATCAGCAGTGCTATAAGCCATGTGTCTGATTGACTGTGGTTAAACTACTCTGGTCTCATTGGTTGATCTGTCGTGAAATCTGATTGGTTGGTACCTGACGTAAAAGCTTCTCTTACTGGTCCGCAGTGATGAGGAACCTAAACTGCTGTTCATCAGCTGCTCACGCAGGTCATGGATTTTAGCTTCAAACCGACTGTACTCTAGACACACAAACACACACACACATGTTGTTGAATATGGATTGCCAGGCTGTAAACACATTACATATTTTCTGTGTTGGTGTGTAATAGTGGATCTTCTTTTGTTTTTATTTGTGACTGATTATAATAATGTGTAATGGGGTGTAATAATGTATGTGGTATACAATGGCATATCATATATGTGATGGTGATGGAAGGATGGTGTGTGATGGTGTGTGACGGTGTAGGATGATGTGTGACAGTAAATGATGGTGTGTGATGGTGTGTGGTGGTGTGTGATGGTGTAGGATAGTGTAGGATGGTGTGTGACGGTGTGTGATGGTGTAGGATGGTGTGTGATGGTGAAGGATGGTGTGTGATGGTGTGTGACGGTGTAGGATGATGTGTGACAGTAAATGATGGTGTGTGATGGTGTGTGATGGTGTGTGACAGTGTAGGATAGTGTAGGATGGTGTGTGACGGTGTGTGATGGTGTAGGATGGTGTGTCATGGTGTGTGACAGTGTAGGATGGTGTAGGATGGTGTGTGACGGTGTGATGTCGTAGGATGGTGTGTGATGGTGTGTGATGGTGTGTAACAGTGTAGGATGGTGTAGGATGGTGTGTGATGGTGTGTGACAGTGTAGGATGGTGTGTGACGGTGTGTGATGGTGAAGGATGGTGTGTGATGGTGTGTGACGGTGTAGGATGGTGTAGGATGGTGTGTGATGGTGTAGGATGGTGTGTGATGGTGTGTATAGTCTTACCTTCAGGTCTGTACTGGGTGATGATGGTAACAGTTTGTCCGGCGTTCTTCAGTGCTGCTGCAGCCTGTTCATGAGTCGCATGTCTTAAATCCACACCATTTACCTGCACACACAGTGTATATGTTAGTGTGTGTGTGTGTGTGTGTGCGTGTGTGTGTGTGTGTGTGTGTGTGTGTGTTTGTGTTGTCTGAGAGCACACATGCTCACACTTAGTATCTGGTCTCCTTTGCGCAGTTCTCCACTCAGGTCTGCAGGACCTCCAGCTAAGATAAAGGAGATGAAGATTCCCTCACCATCCTCACCTC
>NC_060899.1:17064453-17066953 GCF_014805685.1 Silurus meridionalis
GTATTATACGCTCCCTAGTTGCTATTACTACTCCATGGCAACATCTGTCAAGCCTTCCAGGGGAACTCTGTTACCATGGAAACTCAGATTTCTATGGCAACTGTTTCAGGCTCATACACCTACACATACACCCACACACTAAACACTCCCCATTACACACACACACACCCACACACTAAACACTCCCCATCACACACACACACACACACACACACACACACTAAACACTCCCCATCACACACACACACACACACACACACACACACACACACACACACACACACACACACACACATATGTATATAAACACTGCATTCAAAAAGTATTCAGACCATTCACTTTTTTCGATGTTGCTATTTCACAGTCTGATACTACAATCAGATAAAACTCAGACTGATTTTATTTCTCATGAATTTACACTCAGTTCCCCGTAATGAAGTACATTCATTAAAATACAAACTAAAATATCACATGTGCAGAAGAATCCAGACACTTTTCTCAGTAGTTATTTGAAGCTTCTTTAGCAGCAGTTTCGGTCTCGAGTCTTTTTGGGTTGGACACAATGAGCTTCACACACCTGGATTGATTGCCCTTCTTCAGGGCAAAGCCTCTCTGGTTGGATGGGGAGCATCGGTGGAACATCTCCAGAGATGTTCAATAGTGTTCAGATGAGGGCTCTGGCTGGACCATTTTAAGACCTTTACATGGTCCCTAATCCACTCCTCTGTTGTCTTGGCTCAGTGTTTAGGTTCATGATCATGTAGGAAGGTGAACCTTCAGCCCACACTGAGGTCCTGAGTGCTGTGGAACAGGTTTGTATTGAGGAATCTCTGTACTTCATTTAGCCTCCCCTCGACCCGGACCAGTCTCCCAGTCCCTACTGCAGAAAAACACCCCTACAGCATGATGCTTCCACCACCATGCTTCACTTTTACAATGGGTTTGTGCAGGTGATGAGCAGCGTCTGGGTTCCTTCAGACATATTGTTTAGAACTGAGGCCAAACAGTACAATCTTGGTGTGATCAGACCATAAAATCTAGTTTCAGACAGTCTGAGAGTCCTTCAGGTGCCTGTTGGCAAAATCCAAGTGGGCTTTTTCCACTGGTAGACTCCAGTCAAGGTGTAGAAACATGTTAGAAAGGAGGCACCTGAGGTGATTTTTAAAGTGTTGTTGTAAAAGCTCTGAATAATTATAGACATGTGATATTTCAGTTTTTAAAGAAAAAATTTACAGACATTTCTAGAATTCTGTTTTCACTGTCTTCTTCTTCTTCTTCTTTCGGCTGCTCCCATTAGGGGTCGCCACAGCGGATCATCCGTCTCCATACCACCCTGTCCTCTACATCTGCCTCTTTTACACCAACTACCTGCATGTCTTCTCTCACCACATCCATGAACCTCCTTCTTGGCCTTCCTCTTTTCCTCCTACCTGGGGGCTCCATCCTCAGCATTCTTCTACCAATATAATTCATGTCCCACCTCTGCACATGTCCAAACCATCTCAATCTCGCCTCCCTCACCTTGTCACCAAAACATCCTACATGCGCTGTCCCTCTAATAAACTCATTTCTAATCTTATCCATCCTCGTCACTCCCAACGAAAACCTCAACATCTTCAGCTCTGCTACCTCCAGCTCCACCTCCTGTCTTTTACTCAATGCCACTGTCTCTAATCCATACAACATCTCAGGTCTCACCACAGTCCTATAAACTTTCCTTTCATTTTGCAGATACCCTACTATCACAAATCACTCCTGTCACTCTTCTCCACCCACTCCACCCTGCCTGCACTCTTTTCTTCACTTCTCTAACACACTCTCCATTACTTTGCACTGTTGACCCCAGGTACCTGAATTCCTCCACCTTCTGAAGCTCTTCTCCTGCAACCGCACCCTCCACTGCCCTCCCTCTCATTCACACACATGTACTCTGTCTTACTCCTACTGACTTTCATTCCCCTTCTCTCCAGCGCATATCTCCACCTCTCCAGGCTCTTCTCAACCTGCTCCCTACTCTCACAACAAATCACAATATCATCCGTAAACATCATAGTCCAGGGAGACTCCTGTCTGACCTCGTCCGTCAACCTGTCCATCACCACTGCAAACAGAAAAGGGCTCAGGGCCGATCCTTGATGCAGTCCAACCTTCACCCTAAACCAGTCTGTTGTTCCTACTGCACACTTCACTGCTGTCACACTGTCCTCATACATGTCCTGCACCACCCTCACATACTTCTCTGACACACCAGACTTCCTCATACAACACCACAACTCCTCTCTTGGCACTCTGTCGTACGCTTTCTCTAAATCCACAAATACACAATGCAGCTCCTTCTGTCCTTCTCTATACTTCTCCATCAACATTCTCAAAGCAAATAAGGCATCTGTGGTGATCTTCCTCGGCATGAAACCATACTGCTGCTCACAGATGGTCACCTCTTCTCTCAGCCTGGCTTCCACTACTCTTTCCCATAACTTCATGGTGTGACTGATCAACT
>NC_060899.1:17079453-17086953 GCF_014805685.1 Silurus meridionalis
ATGATGATGATGATGTTGGTGATTATGATGGAGATGATGATGATGATGATAATGGTGATGATGATGATGTTGGTGATTATGATGGAGATGATGATGTTGGTGATTATGATGGAGATGATGATGTTTGTGATTATGATGGATGATGATGATGATGATTATGATGGATGATGATGATGATGATGTTGGTGATTATGATGGAGATGATGATGATGATGATGTTGGTGATTATAATGGAGATGATGATGATGATGATGTTGGTGATTATGATGGAGATGATGATGATGATGATGTTGGTGATTATAATGGAGATGATGATGATGATGATGATAATGATGATGATGATGATTATGATGGAGATGATGATGTTTGTGATTATGATGGAGATGATGATGTTGGTGATTATGATGGATGATGATGATGATGTTGGTGATTATGATGGAGATGATGATGATGATGATGATGTTGGTGATTATAATGGAGATGATGATGATGATGTTGGTGATTATAATGAGATGATGATGATGATGATGATGTTGGTGATTATAATGGAGATGATGATGATGATGATGTTGGTGATTATAATGGATGATGATGATGATGATGATGTTGGTGATTATGATGGAGATGATGATGATGATAATGGTGATGATGATGATGTTGGTGATTATGATGGAGATGATGATGTTGGTGATTATGATGGAGATGATGATGTTTGTGATTATGATGGAGATGATGATGTTGGTGATTATGATGGAGATGATGATGATGATGATGATGTTGGTGATTATGATGGAGATGATGATGATGATGATGATGTTGGTGATTATAATGGAGATGATGATGATGATGATGTTGGTGATTATGATGGAGATGATGATGATGATGTTGGTGATTATAATGGAGATGATGATGATGATGATGATGTTGGTGATTATAATGGAGATGATGATGATGATGATGATGTTGGTGATTATGATGGAGATGATGATGATGATGATGTTGGTGATTATGATGGAGATGATGATGATGATGATGTTGGTGATTATAATGGAGATGATGATGATGATGATGTTGGTGATTATAATGGAGATGATGATGATGATGATGTTGGTGATTATGATGGAGATGATGATGATGATGATGTTGGTGATTATGATGGAGATGATGATGATGATGATGTTGGTGATTATAATGGAGATGATGATGATGATGATGTTGGTGATTATAATGGATGATGATGATGATGATGATGTTGGTGATTATGATGGAGATGATGATGATGATGATGTTGGTGATTATAATGGATGATGATGATGATGATGATGTTGGTGATTATGATGGATGATGATGATGATGATGTTGGTGATTATAATGGAGATGATGATGATGATGATGTTGGTGATTATAATGGAGATGATGATGATGATGATGATGATGGTGATTATAATGGAGATGATGATGATGATGATGATGTTGGTGATTATGATGGAGATGATGATGATGATTATGTTGGTGATTATGATGGAGATGATGATGATGATGATGTTGGTGATTATAATGGAGATGATGATGATGATGATGATGATGTTGGTGATTATGATGGAGATGATGATGATGATGATGGTGATTATAATGGAGATGATGATGATGATGATGTTGGTGATTATAATGGATGATGATGATGATGATGTTGGTGATTATAATGGAGATGATGATGATGATGATGATGTTGGTGATTATAATGGAGATGATGATGATGATGTTGGTGATTATAATGTAGATGATGATGATGATGATGTTGGTGATTATAATGGAGATGATGATGATGATGATGTTGGTGATTATAATGGAGATGATGATGATGATGATGATGTTGGTGATTATAATGTAGATGATGATGATGATGATGTTGGTGATTATAATGGAGATGATGATGATGATGATGATGATGTTGGTGATTATAATGGTGATGGTGATTTGGGTTTTAGCATTTATTTAGTCATTAATTAAAATGTAATTAATCCTTAATTAATACTCTATTTTACACACACACACACACACACACACACACACACACACACACACACACACACACACACATCTTAATTTTTCAACTTTATTTTCCCTCAATTGGTGATGTCAGTTGCTACGCAACAAGTGGAACCTGATAGTTTCCATGGCAACCGTACAGCAGCATCATGAACTAAATAAAAGGAGTGATTGAAAAGGGGATGGACAGAGAGATAACAGGAAAGGAAGTGGGTGCTTGCTTGTGTGTGTGTGTGTGTGTGTGTGTGTGTGTGTGTGTGTGTGTGTGTGTGTGTGTGTGTGCATAAATCGTGACTAGCTAGAGACAGAGAGATGGAGAGCGTGGGAAAATTCTAAAAAGCTGTGTCTGACCTGCAGTGTGGGAACTCCTCTGTCTCCCTCTTAATCTTACACACACACACACACACACACACACACACACACACACACACACACACACACACACACACACACACACACACACACACACACACACACACACACACACACAGACATACAAACACACACAGGACAATAAGAGTTATTAAAAAATGAGTCATGAGAATAACCTGCAAGCTTTATCTCACTTTGTATATGTTTGTGTGTATAAGTGTGTGTGTGTGTGTGTGTGTGTGTGTGTGTGTGTGTGTGTGTGTGTGTTGTATGATAGTGTAAATGGTGTGTATGTGGCAGAAGCAGGCCGTGTATTTGGTATCTGGACCTTCAGTGTGGACGTACTCGACTTAATCCACCTCTAAATACACCACTATCAATACAATACAAAAACACAATATAACACGTGGCATTACAGAGAGACGTTTCACATCTGGAGGTAAAAACCATTTTACTAAACCAACAAACCCAGTTACACTCCAAACCTCTACACTACAACCACAACTGTGCACCTACAACATCTGGAGCAGATCACAATCAATATTTATCTAATAACATGACAAAAACTTTAAAATGTAAATTAAATCCAACCTACTCACCAGAGATGCAGACTCATAATGTGCAGCGCCCCCCAGAGGCTGTAATCCAGTGGTACCGCTCGTATTCACTGGTCTGGAAGTGGAGATCAAACCCTTACCCGGGCTGAGACACGCTAGCTAGCTTCAGGGTTGGTGACCTCCTCACCATGTCTCGCTTTTCTTCACAATGGATTTTTAAAGTATGTTTGAGACAAAATAAATTGTTCTTCCTCTGTAGGTATAAAAAAGTCTAACTCAGATGTATGAACGTGTGCAGAGCTTCACACGTGTTTTACCAGTCCAACTCGACTGTAACAGTTTCCCTCTGAACAACCAATCAGAGTGTATGTGTTGTATGCCAGTGTAAATGGTGAGTATGTGGTGTGTGTGTGTGTGTGTGTGTGTGTGTGTGTGTGTGTGCATGCATATGTGCATGTGCTAAATGTATGTGTGTGTGTGTGTGTGTGTGTGTGTGTGTGTGTGTGTGTGTGTGTGTGTGTGTGTGATGCGAGTTTGTATTTGGTGTGTGTGTGTGTGTGTGTGCACCCCAGCATTATCCTATACACACACACTAACTTCAGCATTATCCATTACACACACACACACACACACACACACACACACACACACACACACACACACTGTTTTGAGACAATGTCTGTTGTGAAAAGTGCTATTGAAATAACTTCTAAGAACTTCACACACACACACACACACACACACACACACACACACACACAAACAAACTCAGGGAATGTGCACAGCAGCTAGCGGATGTCTTCACTGACATCTTTAACATCTCCCTGAGCAGCGCCGTTGTTCCTACGTGCCTCAAGACGACGACCATCGTCCCCGTGCCGAAGAAACCCACAGTCTCCTGCCTCAATGACTATCGTCCCGTCGCGTCACACCCATAGTGATGAAGTGCTTTGAGAGGCTCGTCATGGTGCACGTCAAGACCCAGCTTCCACCCGCAGTGGACCCCATGCAGTTTGTGTATTGTCCAAACCGCTCCATGGACGATGCCATCTCCACGACCCTCCATCTGGCCCTCACCAACCTGGACAACAAGGACTCTTATGTACGAATGCTGTTCATAGACTTCAGCTCAGCATTCAACATGATCATCCCTCAGCACCTGATTGAGAAGTTGAGCTTACTGGGCCTGAACACCTCCCTCTGTAACTGGATCCTGGACTTCCTGACTGGGAGACCTCAGTCAGTCCGGATCAGAAACAGCATCTCTAGCACCACCACATTGAGCACTGGGGCACCTCAGGGCTGTGTGCTCAGCCCACTGCGGTTCACTTTGCTGACTTACGACTGTGTAGCAATGCACAGCTCGAATCATATCATCAAGTTCGCCGATGACACGATCATGGTGGGTCTCATCAGCAAGAACGATGAGTCAGAGATACAGGGTTAGGGTTAACAGTTTCAGTTTCAGATTCAGTACCCCTCACACTAAATCATTAACACAAAGTGTTTACTTGCCGTTGCTGCTATTTGTTCTTTATCCTGTTCACTTTATCTCGTTACAACAGGTTTACTAGCGGAGGTATTTTGTGTTTTGTGTATTGTCTTGTCTTGTCTTGTGTTGTCTTTTTGCACTGTTTGCACCAGGTTGCACACATGCACTTTATGTGGCAATGATTTTTCTTACTAGTCCTTGGGTCTGTGTTTTCTGTTTCTTTGATTGTTGTTTTATGTTGTTTTATGTAGCATCAGGGTTCAGGAGGAACGTTGTTTCATTTCACTGCGTACTGCGTCAGATATATATTGAGGAAATGCCAATAAAAGCTTCTTGACTTGACTTGACTTGACTTGACTTGACTTGAACACACACACACACACACACACACACACACACACACACACACACGTACACTAACCCCAGCATTATTCCATACACACACATGAACACACACACACACACACACACACACACACACACACACACACACACACACACACACACACACACACACACACACACACACATACACTTACCCCAGCATTATCCCATACACACATGAGAACACACACACACACACACACACACACACACACACACACACATACACTTACCCCAGCATTATCCCATACACACACACACACACACACACACACACACACACACACACACACACACACACTAACCCCAGCATTATCCCATACACACACACACACACACACACACACACACACACACACACACACACACTGACCCCAGCATTATTCCATACACACACACACACACACACACACACACACACACACACACACACACACACACACACACACACTAACCCCAGGATTATCCATACACACACACACACAAACATCCCATTTACCCAGACATATACACTAAATGCAGCATAATCCCATACACAACCACACACTAACCACATCATTATCTGACACACACACACACACACACACACACACACACACACACACACACACACACACACACACTAACCCCATCTTTATCTGACACACACACACACACACACACACACACACACACACACACACACACACACACACTAACCACATCATTATCTGACACACACACACACACACACACACACACACACACACACACACACACACACTAACCCATCATTATCCCATACACACACTAACCCCAGCATCCTACACACACACACAAACTTACACCAACTTTATCCCATACACAAACACACACACACACACACACACACACTAACCCCAGCATTATCCCATACACACAAACACTATAACCATAACTATAATCCCCCACACACACACACAAACACACACACACTAACCCCAATGTAATCCACCCCCGACACACACTTACACCAGCATTATCCCCAATACACACACACACAAACACACACACACGTGCTAAGCCAAACTTTATCCCCAAACACACACACACACACACACACACACACACACACATAAATAAAACACTAACCATAACTTGGTTATGCCATACAAAACATACACACACGCTACCAACCCTAACCCTAACCCACACACACACACACACACACACACTATAGCCATAACTTTATCCCCCAACACACACACACACACACTAACCCCAGCATTATCCCATACTCACCCCCCACACACACACACACACACACACACACACACACACACACACACACTAAGTAACTTTATCCCCACACACACATGCTAACCCCGACTTTACCACCACACACCCACACCCACACCTACACACACACACTCACACACACACAAGCTAACCCCAACTTCACCCCCTCAAACACACACATGCAAACCGCAACTTTACCTCACATAAACACACCCACACACTAACCACAACTTTCTCCCAACACTTGTCCCGTGTGAGGTGGAGCACATTCTCCTTACACTTCCACACGGTTGTGTTTATGGTACACTGTGAATGAGACAGACCTGATCTCCTGCCTGCCTCTGCCTCTCTGCTCACTAATGAACCCATGTGAAGGCTCCTGCCTGTTGAATATAACATCACTGTTCACTGAGTCTTGCCACATGACACAAACACAAAGTGTGTCTAACACTGGATCTTCTCTCACACGAAAGGAACATCACGCCTCAGAGCTGTACATCATGCAGCACACACACACAGACACACAGACACAGACACACACACACACACACACGTACGAATCACAGAAAAAAAATTAATAGCTGGACGACTCAGTGAAATCTTACACACAATGATTCCCACTTATCATCTACAGCAGTCCAGCTCTCACTCGATTTCCCGCCATCCACACACACACACACACACACACACACACACACACATACACACACAGCTCTTACCTTGGTGGTCACTATGCAGAGGCAGTCCATTGTAGGACTGAGAGAGGCCAGGTGATGCCGTCTCACCCCTCCTCCTCACTCCCTCTCTCCCTCCCTCTGTCTGACTGCCAGACCCTTCTTGTCCACAACGCCTCTCTTGTCTCACACACAAACAGTCGAACGAGCCAAAGAGAGAGAAGGAGGAGGGCACAAAAAGTCTGAGAGGAGGAGAGAGAGAGAGAGAGAGAGAGAGAGAGAGAGAGAGAGAGAGAGGAAGAGAGAAAGGAAGAGAGAGAGAGAGCGAGAGAGAGAGAGAAAGAAAGAGAGAGAGAGAGAGAGAGAGAGAGAGAGAGAGGAAGAGAGAGAGAGAAGAGAGAGAGAGAGAGAGAGAGAGAAAGAAAGAGAGAGAGAGAAGAGAGAGAGAGAGAGAGAGAGAGAGAGAGAGAGAGAGAGAGAGAGAGAGAGAGAGAGAGAGAAAGGAAGAGAGAGAGAGAGAGAGAGAGAGGAGGAAAGGGAGAGGACACAGAACGTGTGTGTGAGTGAGGAGATGGAGGTGACGGTTGTCATGGCAGCTTACAGCTGTTGTGCTGGTAAATGTGCAGTTGTTGCCATAGAGACTAATATCCTCTCCATACTGTTGTGTTGCTCTGGTCATCACTGCAGTCCACATCACTCTGTGTGTGAGTGTGTG
>NC_060899.1:17089453-17094453 GCF_014805685.1 Silurus meridionalis
CTAAAGTAGGTGCATTGGCCAAGAATCAGCACTGACATCTGTTTGAACAAGCCGAAGTGCTGAACACATCAGCATCACTCGAGTCATGAAAACATAGTAAAATGCACAATACGACATGTGAATGAGTATCTAATTTAATGTTTTCTAACACACACACACACACACACACACACACACACACACACACACACACATAACTGACCTTCCCATTTCAGAGGCATGCTGTCAGCCTGCTTGTCTCCACAGCAATCTTCAATTTCTCTCTATTTCTTTCACACACACACACACACACACACACACACACACACACACACACACACACACACACTTAAACCTCTTTCAGGATTAGTGTGAGTTGAAGCTCTGCTAGTTTTCCCTTCATGCCTGTCTTCTCTAACACTTGTCTCTATTCATTTACATTTACATTTACAGCATTTAGCAGAAGCTCTTATCCAGAGCGACCTACAAAAGTGCTTTGAGTCTGTAGTAATGAATAAATCTACACTGTACACCAGATTACACACTTAATATAAATATAACTCTTGAATTCTACAAATTTAAGTGTTTCAGGAAAATGAAGGTCTTCAATCGTCCATTAAAGATAAACAGGGACTCTGCTGTACGGACATCTAGGGGAAGTTCATTCCACCACCTCGGTGCCAGAACAGAGAAGAGCCTTGAAGTGTACTTACCTCTCATTCTGAGAGAAGGTGGTACCAGTGGAGCAGTGCTGGAGGATCTCAGACAGCGTGTTGCAGTGTGAGATGTGATGAGGTCTCTGAGGTAAGATGGTGCTGGTCCATTTTTGGTCTTGTAGGCAAGCATCAGTGTTTTGAATCTGATACATGCAGCTACTGGAAGCCAGTGAAGGAGCAGCAGTGGGGTTGTGTGGGAGAACTTGGGCTGATTGAGGGGTGGTGTGGGAGAACTTGGGCAGATTGAGGGGTGGTGTGGGAGAACTTGGGCTGATTGAACACAAGTCGTGCAGCTGCATTTTGGATCATTTGCAGTGGACGAATAGCGTTCAGGGGAAGACCTGCCAGCAGAGAGCTGCAGTAGTCCAGTCTTGAAATGACAAGAGACTGAACAAGCATCTGGGCAGCCTTTGTGGACAGAAATGGTTGAATCCTTCGGATGGTGTAGAGAAGAAATCGACAAGAACAAACCACATTAGCGACATGTGGGAAGAAGGACAGTTCATTGTCCATAGTTACCCCAAGGTTACGAGCAGTGGCTGAAGGGGAGAGAAGAGAGTTCTTGACCTGGAGATGAATCACCTGGGATGACCAGCAGTTTTGTTTTGCTGGGGTGGAGTTTTAGTTGGTGAGCACTCATCCATGAAGATATGTCTGTCAAGCATGCCGAGATCCGAGGGAAAGCTGAGGTATCTGATAGAGAGAAAGAAAAGATGAGTTGAGTGTCACCTGCATAGCATTGGTAATAAAACCCATGTGAGGATATGACTTCACCAATGGAGTGGGTATAGAGGGAGAAAAGGAGGGGACCAAGTACCGAGCCTTGTGGGACACCAGTGGTGAGTCTGCACAGGGAAGATGTGGATCACCTCCATGTTACCTGGTATAAGCGACCTTCTAGGTGGGAAACAAACCATTCCCACAGTCTTGTGGTTGACTGTGTCAAATGCTGCTGAAAGGTCCAGGAAGATAAGTACAGATGACAGCTTGGCTGATTGAGCAGCATGCAGTTTCTCAGAAACAGTCAAAAGGGTCGTCTCTGTGGAATGTGCCGCTTAGAACCCAGACTGGTTCGGATCATGGAGGTTGTTCTGTGAGAGCTGGACAGACAGTTGGTTAAAAACAGAGCGTTCCAGAGATTTAGAAAGAAAGGAGAGAAGTGATACCGGTCTGTAGATGTTGATGTCTGATGGATCCAGAGCAGGTTTCTTTAAGATGGTAATGACCCTTGCTTGCTTGAAGGTAGTTGATTGTGGAGATGAAGATATTGGATGACTTTCATTGGATGACTTTCAGTCAACCTTTCTTCTGTTAAGGTTGAGAAGCTTGACAGAGACGTAGTGGATTGCTGGCTGTGTTGTGTAGTCATTGTTGTTGGAGGAAGTGAAGGTCTGGCAGATTTTCTTAATCTTTTCATCATAGAAGAACGCAAAGTCATTAGCAGTCAGGGAGGATAGAGCAGGTGTGGAGGGGGGTTGAGTAGTGAAGAGAAGATGTTGTGGAGCTTACGAGGATCTTGTGTAGAGGCCTTGAGCTTTTCCTTGTATTCCTCTTATGTGTGCATCAACTACACCACATAGTGCCCCTGTTGTCTAGCTGGTCTGCTGAAAGGTTAGCATGCTAAGTAAACAATTTATCCACAGGATACACTGCTAAGAAAAGTTCAGCACCTCACATACATCTGCAAAAAAATCCACACTCACAAATAACTACAGAAATGACCACCTACCTGCTGGATGAACACTAAGCGAGAACATCTTCACTCTCCTGCTCATAATAATTACAGGAAGCACAGAAATGTTCACAATAAATCAACACTGACACATTTAAACTTTCTTCATCCAATAAATAAATACAGTATTTTTAGCACACTGTAGAAATTCTATTATTATTGATATTATTATTATTGTTATTATTATTATTGTTGTTGTTATTATTGTTGTTGTTATTATTGTTGACATTATAAATTAAGATTTCTAACTAATTTTATAATAACAATAGCCACACCCCTGTTTATAACTCTGCGTCTTTACACAAAGTGGACAAAGATGATAAATCAGAAACTCAGTGTAGATGAAACACATTCGCTGTGCTTCTCTCTGCACGGTTATTAAACACTGAGCTGAAACATTGCGAGGATTCTGATCTTCTGCATCACCTGTGTTTCTGCAGCAATCATTCAAACGGACCGAGCTTACGGTACAGCAACAGGCTTTCCATATACTGTAACAACTGCACCAGTAGCTACACCTGGATCAACATGGGAAACCAGGAGTAAGACTTGTTTTTTTCTCTGTGTTGTATTATTCTTTTATTAATCTCCACACTCTGTCCTCTACATCTGCCTTTCACACCATCTACCTGCATGTCTTCCTCATCACATCCATAAACCTCCTGTAATTAAGAGCAATAAAACACTTAAGATTTTGAGACCAAAAAATGTTTGTGTTCATTTTAAGTTTTTTCCATCATCTGGACCTGATAGAAACTTGTACTTCACTGCATTGATCTTACACACTAGCTCACTCTCCTGTTTATCACCAGCATATTCTGTACATTATTTCTGAGGTATTCCAGGGTTCAATACAGTACTGAAGTACAGTAATCCCCTGCTTTAGCGCAGTTCAACTCTGATTGCATTGCATTTGCCACATAACTAATTTGCTTGGCTGATTTTCGTCTTCTATCTGCAGAGAGCACCATAGCCCAAAACACTTTATGGAGTTTTATGTTGAAATAAATAAATTAATTAATTAATACAAAATATGATTATTCATTATAAATTGAAGTAAAATGATAATACAGTACAGTAAGTAAAGAATGTGGTGATGTGTATTTTTAACTCCGCCTCTTTTATTTACATCAAAAGGACACTTCAACCAATAAACAAGCAGAGAAACTATACATAGGCTACGCTACAGAACTGTAAACTGTACAGTGCATGTACTCACCATAAATGTGATACAGTGTACTGTGTTTTTATTATATATTCTTGCACATGTTTTCTGTGTGTTTAAAGTGTGTGCGAGGATCATTTACAGCTTAAACAATAAAATAAAAGCGTTTTTTGTGGTGGTGTCCTTTTATTGCAGTTTTTTGTTTATCACAGGCGGTTTTGAAACGTAGCCACCACGATAAAGGTAGGATTACTGTGCAGGGTTAACCCAGGGCCATTTTGCTTGCACAGACAAAAACACACATCTTAAAATATATCTTTTGATCATAAGATTTTGTAGCAGTTTTTGAGTCTTTGAACAGACATTTGAATAGTGTGATGATCCTGCAGCTGAGACAGAGCCACAGCTAGGAACTATGAGAGAATTGTTTATATATTTATTTTTCTACTTTTTAACTTCAACCACCAAAACATTTCAACATTTATGGACACAGTAACTGTAGAAAAGTTTATTTAGGATGAATGAACAGCTATAAGAGTTTATTTCTATAACTGGGAGTTACATACTGCATATAAAGAAACACACATGTACAGATCAACATGAACACAAAGTATTTCCTCATATATGGTACATCATCAGTAGCCCTAAAGTGCACTGCAATGCCCATTAGTCAGTTCCTCCAGAAGGACCATGGTGTTAAATTTAAGTACAATGTAGATGAATGAATTTTAACATCAACAATTTCTAACACAATATTATAGACGTTATGCTTTAACTACTGTGTGATTTGTGTTCATCTGTAACCTCACTGTGGACATGTTCTGTTTGCATGAATGTAAAAAAAATATATATATATATATGATATGCTTATCTTTTCTTTACATAAAAGAGAGATGTCGAAGTCAACTGCTGGCGCTTGCTGATGACGTCATCGTCTGGTTGCCATGACGCGTTAGTGCTAGTGAATGTCTTCAAGCATATTACTACACAGAGAGAGGTCAGCGCCGTGTTCTCTTCAGGTAATCATCATCATAATCATAATTAATAAACATAATAATAGTAATAATAAACTCCTTTCTTCAAGTAATAATAATGTAGATAAACAGTATGTGTATAAAGTGCTGGAGTTTCAGTCTTGTTAGCCGCTAAACTAATCCGCGGTGATATGGAGAGCTGTACTCGTGTTGTTTCTGATCATGTGTACTTATTGAGTTCACTTATTATTTATAAATTACATACTTTTTACAATTTAATAAGATATTTAATTTACATTGCACACCCCGCCCACTGCTCCAGGATTAGTTGAAGTGCTTTTATCCAATCCTGGAGCAGGTGGCAGGATATCATCCAATCCTGGAGCAGGGTTTATGACGGGAGGAGGTAAAAACGGACACCTGGGAAAAGCGTC
>NC_060899.1:17096953-17116953 GCF_014805685.1 Silurus meridionalis
TGTGTGTGTGTGTGTTGTAGGCTATGGCTTGCCTTGAGAAGAATCTGTCTGAAGCAGCAGAGATGCTGGAAAAAGAACAAAAACGCATGGAAGACCTGCAAAACAACAACAAAATGCTGGTATACACACACACACACACACACACACACACACACACACACACACACATTGTACTATGTAAAATTGAGTCCTGAATAGTGTCTGCATGTATGCAGGAGTTTGACATGGCGGAGCTGCAAGTGTCTGTAGGTGAGCTGGAGCAGGAGGTGCAGCGTCTACGTGCTGAGTTGGAGGAAAAGAAGGCTGAGGTGGAGAGACTCCAAACACACAGCCTGGATCTACAGCAACAACTTGAACAACACAACCTCGAATCCAAACACACACACGCACACCTGCAGCAGGAGCTGAAACTGCTCACACAACAGCTGGAGACAGAGAGGGTGAGGCGCATGCGTGTGCACACACACACACACCTCTGCAGGAGCTGACACACATTTAAAATGTATAATGTCTGAAAATTTGTTCTAATCGTGTGTGTGTGTGTGTATAGGAGCGAGTGGGTCAGGAGGTGCAGCTGCATGAGGAGACCCAGTCCAGACTTCAGCAGCTGCAGCAGGACCTTGAGGAGACTAGGAGAGAAAGAGACACAGCCAGAGTGGATCGAGCACTAGACCAGGTCTCACATATACACACACACAAACAAACACAAACGCACAAAACATAATACACAATCATGCAGGGATTCTCCAGATTGTTTTTTTTTTTTGTTGTGTGAAATTAGTGTAATTCAGTGTAAATTAGCACCTGCACAGTTACACACAAACACCTGCACAGTTACACACAAACACCTGCACAGTTGCACACAAACACCTGCACAGTTACACACAAACACTAAATGTTCCTTTAAGGTCTCTCTGGGTTCTCATATGTCATGAAACTTTTCATCTGTCCTACTGTGAATTTTGCTGGTCATTACATTTGTATCCATGAGGGTTCCACCTCACCTCGAGAGTTACATCCTCTCCCTCCTGAGTCAGAACATACTGTACAGCTATTGGAGTTTTGCTTTCAGGCTCGGTTTGAGGCTCAGCGCTCGCAGTGGGACGTGGAGCTCCGCCTTGTTGTGGAGCAGCAGGTCACAGAACGACTGGCAGCCATGCAGGAGGAGAATGCTAATGCTACAGCTAGGCTAAGAGAACAACACAGGTACACACACACACACACACACACACACACACACACACTCATAGGAGGATAACACAAATGACAGATAATCTTAGACATTCTGAAAAGCCATCTTTCTGAAGATCATGTTGCAGACACTGACCGTGTGTGTGTGTGTGTGTGTGTGTGTGTGTGTGTGTGTGTGTGTGTACAGGAAGCAACTGCTGGACCTGAGTGCTCGTCATGAGAGAGAGTTTTCTGTTCAGTCAGATGAGTTCAGATTGCAGCTGAAGGAGAGAGATGACCGCCAGCACCAGCTCACACTCGACTTCAACAACAAGTATGCATTATTGTGTGTGTTTATATGTTGTGTTGAAATACACACACTTACTTACCCCCACATGAAACATGTGGGACTGAGAGGTTGTCCACTTCCATTCCAGACTCTTCCTCCAAACCACTCGTCTCTTCAGATGCAGATATTAGTTGTTGCTATGACAACCTATGGTGAATTAGTTGACCGTTACTGTAACTAACAAGAGCGAACACAACAGTGCAGTTTCGGTAAATCTCATATCATCTTGCCACTCAATCACCATTATTGTGTGTGTGTGTGTGTGTGTGTGTGTGTGTGTGTGTGTGTGTGTGTGTGTGTGTGTGTGTGTGTGTGTGTGTGCGCGTGTGTGTGTGTGTGCGTGTGGAGGATGGCAGAGCTACAGGAGGAGCTTGTTTCTATGGAAACCAGTAAGATGAGGCTGGAGATGCAGAGGGAGGAGTTAGTGTCTCGTCTGCAGGGAATGATGCGTTCCCATTGGGCAGAGGCTCTGAGACTGTTGACAAATCAGGAGCAGGTCTATGAGAAACACAACAAAGTTTTACCGTCCTACACACCACAATTTATCTGCTGACATCATTCTGTTTGTCTGTCTGTCTGTCTGTCTGTCTGTCTGTCTGTGTGTGTGTGTGTGTGTGTGTGTGTGTGTGTGTGTGTGTGTGTGTGTGTGTGTGTGTGTGTGTGTGTGTTAGATTGAAGGGTTTACACACTTATCATTACAGGATATATCAAAACCACACTCATCCCTTCAAACTCAGGACACTAGTGTCTGTAGCACAGCATGCACACTTTCTACAGGTATACACACAAACACACACACACACACACACTCGTAAATAATTGAAATATTAGTATTATTAATAACGTTACAGAGATCATTCTGGATCATTTCTGTCTGTCAGCTGCTCCTCAGGCTGTGGTCCTCCAGCTGTGCAGAGACAGAGAGCGAGGGATAAGGGGAAAAGGGGACAGTGGAGGGGACAGAGGACGAGTGGAGTCTGACTTCAGCCTGTTAAACCACAGTCAGACCTTCAGTCCACTAGAGCCAGTGCTGGATGACACACACCTTACAGGTATGAGATGCGGCTGAAACTAGCAAAGACTTGAAGAACTTTGAAGTGAGGTATTATGTTGCACTGTGTGTGTTGCAGCTGGACATGATTTGTGGGACAGGTCTGTGGGAGCAGAGAGACACATAGTGGACAATGGAAATGAAGGAGGGAGAGTCCAAACAGAGAAAGAGAGAGTGGGAGAGATGTCTCAGTCTGGAGAATTTGACTCTGCACTCGACTCACTTTCACACTCAGGAACTGTACAGTGACATGAATCAAAACAGGATTCACTCTGATCACCAAGTCAACAGACAACAGTTTCCCAATTCCAGTGTCCATCCCAGTGTGACACTGAATCCCACTCTCAGACCAAATCAAACCCATTCCTCCACAGACATACGGGCCAATCACAGCTCAGATAAGGGGGCAGGGCGATGTAATACAGGGACAAGAGCTCCACCCACAGAAGAACAGACCCTGAGAGCCCCTCCCTGTGTCCAAAACATCTTCGTGTGACAAAAGACAAAATGAACTGCAGTACTACATTGCAAAGGTGTATATACACACACACACACACACACACACACACACGCACGTCTATCTCTGTTATTGCATGTAACACAACACAGTATAAAATTTCTTAGTAATTGATCTGCTTTTCCGTCTCTCCAGCTGTTGGAGCGTTCTCCAGGTGAGCCTCTGGAGGAACATCAGGTGGAGCTGAACAAGACCAGAGCAGAAACGCAGTCCGCTAACTCAGGTGTGTTGTGGTTCACACATGCATTAAGGGCTAGCAGCTTTGCTGTTCTGGCACCTTCTGCATAAATGTGTGTGTTTTCAGGTGTGAGTTCTCAGGTGGAGTCGAGCTGGAGCAGCTTGCTGACCTACTGCACCTGACACTGCCCCTACACATACCACACAGCAACTACAGCAGCTCCTAAACACCATTATTAGGTGTGTGCACATGTATATTATTGTTTGTGTATGCTTTGTGTATTACACCACACTGGATAAAAGGTGTGTGTGTGTGTGTGTGTGTGTGTGTGTGTGTGTGTGTGTGCGTGTGGAGGATGGCAGAGCTACAGGAGGAGCTTGTTTCTATGGAAACCAGTAAGATGAGGCTGGAGATGCAGAGGGAGGAGTTAGTGTCTCGTCTGCAGGGAATGATGCGTTCCCATTGGGCAGAGGCTCTGAGACTGTTGACAAATCAGGAGCAGGTCTATGAGAAACACAACAAAGTTTTACCGTCCTACACACCACAATTTATCTGCTGACATCATTCTGTTTGTCTGTCTGTCTGTCTGTCTGTCTGTCTGTCTGTGTGTGTGTGTGTGTGTGTGTGTGTGTGTGTGTGTGTGTGTGTGTGTGTGTGTGTGTGTGTGTTAGATTGAAGGGTTTACACACTTATCATTACAGGATATATCAAAACCACACTCATCCCTTCAAACTCAGGACACTAGTGTCTGTAGCACAGCATGCACACTTTCTACAGGTATACACACAAACACACACACACACACACTCGTAAATAATTGAAATATTAGTATTATTAATAACGTTACAGAGATCATTCTGGATCATTTCTGTCTGTCAGCTGCTCCTCAGGCTGTGGTCCTCCAGCTGTGCAGAGACAGAGAGCGAGGGATAAGGGGAAAAGGGGACAGTGGAGGGGACAGAGGACGAGTGGAGTCTGACTTCAGCCTGTTAAACCACAGTCAGACCTTCAGTCCACTAGAGCCAGTGCTGGATGACACACACCTTACAGGTATGAGATGCGGCTGAAACTAGCAAAGACTTGAAGAACTTTGAAGTGAGGTATTATGTTGCACTGTGTGTGTTGCAGCTGGACATGATTTGTGGGACAGGTCTGTGGGAGCAGAGAGACACATAGTGGACAATGGAAATGAAGGAGGGAGAGTCCAAACAGAGAAAGAGAGAGTGGGAGAGATGTCTCAGTCTGGAGAGAATTTGACTCTGCACTCGACTCACTTTCACACTCAGGAACTGTACAGTGACATGAATCAAAACAGGATTCACTCTGATCACCAAGTCAACAGACAACAGTTTCCCAATTCCAGTGTCCATCCCAGTGTGACACTGAATCCCACTCTCAGACCAAATCAAACCCATTCCTCCACAGACATACGGGCCAATCACAGCTCAGATAAGGGGGCAGGGCGATGTAATACAGGGACAAGAGCTCCACCCACAGAAGAACAGACCCTGAGAGCCCCTCCCCCTGTGTCCAAAACATCTTCGTGTGACAAAAGACAAAATGAACTGCAGTACTACATTGCAAAGGTGTATATACACACACACACACACACACACACACACACGCACGTCTATCTCTGTTATTGCATGTAACACAACACAGTATAAAATTTCTTAGTAATTGATCTGCTTTTCCGTCTCTCCAGCTGTTGGAGCGTTCTCCAGGTGAGCCTCTGGAGGAACATCAGGTGGAGCTGAACAAGACCAGAGCAGAAACGCAGTCCGCTAACTCAGGTGTGTTGTGGTTCACACATGCATTAAGGGCTAGCAGCTTTGCTGTTCTGGCACCTTCTGCATAAATGTGTGTGTTTTCAGGTGTGAGTTCTCAGGTGGAGTCGAAGCTGGAGCAGCTTGCTGACCTACTGCACCTGACACTGCCCCCTACACATACCACACAGCAACTACAGCAGCTCCTAAACACCATTATTAGGTGTGTGCACATGTATATTATTGTTTGTGTATGCTTTGTGTATTACACCACACTGGATAAAAAGGTGTGTGTGTGTGTGTGTGTGTGTGTGTTTTAGGTCTGGTGAGACATGTTCTGACTCAGTCCGTGCTAATCTGGACCGCAGACTGGCACAGCATGACAGGAGGGAGGTGAGACAGAAGGAGGAGAGAAATAATAGAAGTATATTAGTGTTATGAATTAAATTAATAATATTAATTAAAGGATACAAAAACATTTGAAATTTACCTGTAATGATTATCAGACATGGTGAGAAATTCTAAAGCAATAATTTAAATAATCAAATGTAGATTTTGTTAAAAGTTGCAACAGAATAAAAAAAGAAAACCCCCTATAATAAACAAAGTGTGTATTCTGTGTGTGTGTGTGTGTGTGTGTAGCAACGTCAAGCTGCACCTCGCAACACGCAGAGCACGACCACACGAGGACGCCGGACTGGAGCCCAAGGTCAAAAGTCAGGATCAAAGGTCAATGCTTGGAGATGAATGAACTCTGATTCTATTTAAAACTAAAGACAGATTTTCTTTTTTAATGTATTTTTTTTCTGCTATTAATTTATTATAATAAAATGTTTTACTAAGTTCTTGTTTTATAAACACGTGTGTGAGTCTTCATTATCTGATTATTTTATTGTAATTTATTCGTCTCAGTGTAAATAGGAAGTGATTATTAGGTCCTGGTGGCAGTACTGCAGTAAGAACGGCTCGTTCCCCAGCGTGGTGTTACAGGAGGAAGTGCAGGAAGTCTGCAAATTAAAGACAAATATGTATAAAGTGGGAATGGGACAGAAGTGCGTTTACAGACGTAAAGGAGTTTTAGTATAAATGAAAGTAAACACTAACCATATTTATTAATTTGAGGGGATTTTGTGTGGATGTGATGTGACCTCTCAGATGATTTCAGACACTGTGGGCACTGACACTGCTTCAGTCCTGTAGAACTGCAGTCTTTAAAAACATCATCACTGTAATGTGCAAAACATTCTACTCAATTAAGAGTCTTCCCAAAGAACATATAAACATGAATATCCCACATTCCAGCTGAGGAGAGAGCTGCACTATGGGGCAAACTCACATCATCAGCTCAGAAATGACTACAGTGAACACAGTGAACACTTAACTTCCCACTGTAATAGTGCTGTGTGTGTGTGTGTGTGTGTGTGTGTGTGTGTGTGTGTGTGTGTGTGTGCGCGTGCTCGTGTTTAGGGTGAGCTGTGAGCAGTGATATGGTAATTAAGAACATGATTCTATCTTCTGAGTACCACTGGAATTAACAAGGTTTTATAAGTCACAACATCTGATCATTATTACTACATGTGTGATTCTCGTGTAAGATGAGTGTAATACACCATCATCCTGTCACCACCCCATTACCAACTGGTGATCACCTGTATCACCTGTGGATCTGAAAGGCCAAATGAGGGGTGTTATGCTGTGTATGTCATATCAAGAAGATGAGAAGAAACACCAGAAGCCTGAGCTCTGAGCACATTATCTGATCCCTAACAAGCAGCAGCTCCCTTCCTAAACTCCAGCACCTCAAAGTGTTTCACGTACATCACAGAGCAGAAAAAGATTTACCCGTGTGCCAGCAGGAGCATGTGTCTGAGACTGGTTCAGTACCGGTTCAGTTTCAGGGGCATGGGAACTCGGAGGTTAAGGTGCTGGGGTACTGATCAGAAAGTTGGAGGTTCAAGTATCGTCAAGCAGCTTGGGCCCTTGAGCAAAGACCCTTAACGAGGGGCACCGTATCAGGGCTGACGAAAGAATTTCACTGAGCTGTCATGTATATGTGACAAAGTTATTTCATTCTATTCTTCTACTGAATGCATTCCACAGATTTCAGTGCAAGTGCTATCATAAATAAATAAATAAATAAACATCATTCCAGATCTTCAGTACTAAAACCTCATGAAACTATCAGGGTTATTTACAGTAACTACAGAACACAAGGAACATGTAGAAGAGCATGTTTACCAGCACAGAGGTTATACAGACTCATTCACAGAGAAAACTAGTTTTTCTTATCAAACATTTAGAGAATTGATGCTAAAGTTCACAGTATTTACTTCACTATTCCAGCTAATCTTTTCATTAAGTAACTGAAGTCATATTAGAAATATTTCCTGTGAGCATGTTTGTGTGGCAGTGACTGAATAAAACCCTTTATTATACATTATCTGCAAATATGTTTAATAAAACTCCTGCTTAGTGTTTTTACTGTAAACTCTGATACATTATAATTTAGCTTTTTTATATTTTCTTGCTTATTCTGCTCTTTTATTTTATAGTAATTATCTACAGCTCCTCAGTTTAATCTCAATTTAAAAAACATCAGGTAAAATATGAGATAAAATAATAACCATGAGGTAAAAAAACTGAAGTGTGTGAGCAGCGCATGAGACCCCATACCCCCCACCCACCACCACCACCACCAACCTTCTTCTCCCACCACTTCGCTCCACCTCTTAGGATCAGTGGAAGCGCGTCCTTACAGCGTGACATCGCCCCCTACAGTCCACCTGGATTACATGTATGAGTGTTTTACTGAACAGCCTGGTGGTTCCTGATGTCCTTCTGTGAAAGCTGTCTGTGTTATTCATCATCCAAATGCATTAATCTGCCCACACATGAAGAAGAACTGGTGATATTCAGGTTAACATTTCCTGACATTTCCTAATTTTACCACTAACCAGGTTCATCAACTGATTTTTGATTTTATTAAAAGTGATCAAATTCACATTGTTTAATACTTATGATGAAAACTCAAACAGAACTAATATACTGAATATTTATATAATCACATATTTGTACATTTGTATTAGCTAATAATATATTGACAAAATAAACTTAATCTGTTTTGTGTTGATTGATGATATAAAATCCCAGGATCAGTCTGAGGATGTGAAAACTTACGCACATTTCTGCATTGTAATGGAGCAGGACACTGTGTACGTGCTGAACCTGTGAAACGCTGATATAATGAATGTAATGTCGATAAAAATGGATATAAATGAGAATGAAATTTGGATCTGGGTTAGTGTGAGTAAAATTGTTTCTTTACAGATGAATATGTTTTGTTGCCTGCCTCCTTTTCTTCTTCTTCTTCTTCTTCTTCTTTCGGCTTCTCCCATTAGGGGGCGCCACAGCGGATCCTCCGTCTCCATACCCCCGTCCTCTACATCTGCCTCTTTCACACCAACTACCTGCATGTCTTCTCTCACCACATCCATAAACCTCCTCCCTGGTCTTCCTATTTTCCTCCTTTCTGGTGTCTCCATCCTCAGCATTCTCCTACTGATATATCCCATGTCCCTCCTCTGCACATGTCCAAACCATCTCAATCTCACCTCCCTCACCTTGTCACCAAAACGTCCTACATGCGCTGTCCTCTAATAAACTCATTTCTAATCCTGTCCATCGTCGTCACTCCCAACGAAAACCTTAACATCTTCAGCTCTGCTACCTCCAGCTCCGCCTCCTGTCTTTTACTCAATGCCACTGTCTCTAATCCATACAACATCTCAGGTCTCACCACGTTACTATAAACTTTCCCTTTCACTCTCACAGATACTCTTCTATCACAAATCACTCCTGCTATCACTCTTCTCCACCCACTCCACTCTGCCTGCACTCTTTTCTTCACTTCTCAATAAAGAAATTCAAGCAGATGTCTTGTAACCTTTGTGTTTCTAAACCAGTCAAACCAGTTCGAGTTCGTCACAGCAGTTTCATTCTGTGGCCAGAAGAAATCGTGAAGAACACAGTGAGTATCTAAACACGGAAAATTATTACAAAACCTGAGTGAATCTGCAGTAAAGGACGATTCACCTTCTGACCTCATCATGGGATTATGCAAACTAAATGATAATGTTATGTGTTATGCAATAATGTTAAAAGTTACCCCACAGTAGTCAAATGTAACCCTTAACCCATAGCATGATCTCTGTGTGTGTGTGTGTGTGTGTGTGTGTGTGTGTGTGTGTGTGTGTGTGTGTGTTTTGTACAGCTGTTATCTGTAGGACAATAGCAGACCTCCAGAATGAGTGCCTCTGAAAAACACAACAGAAAAACATATGAGAGGTGAGAAACATAAAACTGCTAATATTAAAGCTTTATTATTATTATTATTATTATTATTATTATTAATTAATTGTATATATACACACACACACACACATTTATTTATATTATATTAAAAGAAAACTATTTTACTAATCTGAACTGCAGGTGTGTGTGCGTGTGCGTGCGTGTGCGTGCGTGTGTGTGTGTGTGTGTGTGGGAGGGAAATGACTGTAATGAAATTGAATCTGAAGAATGGGAGCTGAGTGAATGAGGAAGTTATGTGACGCTGCAAACTAATTTTTCTGCTAAATGAACTCCAGTCTTTACATAAATACATAATCATATACATGCTCACATATTACGTATTTATATGATTAATGTGTTTATATATTACACATTTATATGATTACGATTTATAAATTCTAAACTATTTCCATACAGATTTAATTCAGACTCACCTGAACTCAGCCATTTTTTGAAGAAGAATTCAATACACTTACTGACAAACTTCAACGATAGAGACAGTTCTGCTGATCTGAGGTCAGTATAGTAATTATATTTAAAACAATTTCTTATGTATATATTTATGAGCTGAGAATATCAGCATATTAACACATCTAAAGAAATCGATTCATTCCTTCCAGCATCCATTCCCTTTGCCACAGAAGAGAATTAACAAAATGACATCATTTATGCTTCGTAATTAAATAATTAACATTTATTATTCATTTCTTTAAATATCAGGAAATTCTAACATGCTTGGGTTTATCTACAGAACAGTGAGTTCAGCTGAGAGTGTAAAAATCACCTGTAAACAGCCACTGGATTTAATATTCAGGGTGTGTAGATTCTTTTATTATTATTATAGACATTTTTTTACACATAATATAAAACATTAAAATTTGTGGATTTAAAGTAAAATCATATTTTGTAAAATTTTGCCTTATCAGGAGCTGGAACACAAAGTCATCACTTTGATGAAGAATGAATTGAACAGGTTCAGGAAACTCCTCAGTCCAGATTACCCAGCATGCACTGAGAGGGAGGTGGAGGATGAGGATGAGAAGGCTCACCACAGTGTCAGAGAGGGAGCACTGAAGATCACGCTGCACGTCCTGAACATCATGAACCACACAGATCTCGCTAAAACATTACACAATAGTAAGGAATCAGCATGGGGGTAGAAGCCCCCCGTCTGCTTCAGCAGATGTTCTATAATAAGACACATTATAAATGATTGTTTATAAATGTGATCACATTCTTCTGTTCTGTTAGAGTTAGAGCTGCTCTCTGTGTATCAGGACAAACTCCAATCCAAGCTTGTGGAGAAGTCTAAAAGAATTAATGAAGGAATCTCACAGCATGGAAGTTCAGCACTTCTGAATGAGATCTACACAGAGCTCTACATCACAGAGGGTTGGAGTGGAGACGTCAATAATGAACATGAGGTGAGACAGATTGAGACAGTGTCCAGGAGACCAGCAACACAGGAGACACCCATCAAATGTAACGATCTCTTTAAAGACAAGTCCATCAGAAGTGTTCTGACTAAAGGAGTTGCTGGAATTGGAAAAACAGTCTCTGTGCAGAAGTTCATTCTGGACTGGGCTGAAGGAAAAGCAAATCAGGACGTCACCTTCATGTTTCCACTTCCCTTCAGAGAGCTCAATCTGATGAAGCAGAAACATCTCAGTCTGATGGATCTTCTTCATCACTTTTTTCCAGAAATGAAAGAATTAAATTTAATAGACTGTAACTTCTACAAAATGGTGTTGATCTTTGATGGTCTGGATGAATGTCGACTTCCTCTAAATTTCCAGAACAATGAGAGATTGTGTGATGTGACAGAATCAGCCTCAGTGGATGTGCTGCTGACGAACCTCATCAAGGGGAATCTGCTTCCCTCTGCTCTCCTCTGGATCACCTCTCGACCAGGAGCAGCCAATCAGATCCCTCCTGAGTGTGTGGACCAGGTAACAGAGGTACGGGGGTTCAGTGATCCTCAGAAAGAGGAGTACTTCAGGAAGAGGATCAGTGATCAGCGGCTGGCCAATAAAATTATTAGAAACATGCAGTCTTCAAAAAGCCTCTACATCATGTGTCATATTCCAGTCTTCTGCTGGATCTCAGCCACTGTTCTAGAGAGAATGTTGGGTGAAGCAGAGTGGAGAGATCCCCAAGACTCTGACTCAAATGTTCACACACTTCCTGATCTTTCAGATCAAACACAGAAACCAAAAGTACCATAAAATTGTGATCCTGATCCTCAGCAGAGTATCCTGGCACTGGGAAAACTGGCTTTCCAGCAGCTGGAGAAAGGAAACCTGATCTTCTATGAGGAAGACCTGAGAGAGTGTGGCATTGATGTCAGAGAAGCGTCCGTCTACTCAGGAGTGTGCACTCAGATCTTCAGAGAGGAGTTTGGGCTTCACCTGGGAAAGGTGTTCAGCTTTGTACATCTGAGTGTTCAAGAGTTTCTGGCTGCTTTATACGTGTTTCTCAACTTTGTCTTGAAAAACAGAAATCTTCTAAGGGACCAAAACCCTGGAATGTTACCTCTCTTAAGAAAGCAACCCATGTCTGCTCTCCTGAAGAGTGCAGTGGACAAGGCCTTACAGAGTGAGAATGGACACCTGGACCTGTTCCTCCGTTTCCTTCTGAGTCTCTCACTGGAGTCCAATCAGACTCTCTTAAGAGAACTTCTGCCCCAAACAGGAAGCAGTTCTCACAGCAAAGAGGAAACAGTCAAGTACATCAAGGACAAGATAAAAAGGAATCCCATTCCAGAGAAATCCATCAATCTGTTTTTGAGTCTGAATGAGCTAAATGATCATTCTCTAGTCCACGAAGTTCAAACTTACCTGAATAGAGGAGGTTATGGTCGTCTCAGTGGAACCAGACTCTCTCCTGCTCAGTGGTCAGCTCTGGTGTTTGTGTTGCTGAACTCAGAAGAGGATTTGGATGAGTTTGATCTGAAGAAATATGATAGATCTGAGGAGTGTCTTTTAAAGCTGCTGTTGGTGGTAAAAGCATGTAGGAAAGCCTTGTGAGTATTGTTTATAAATGTAGTATTAAACTTATTGCAACTGAGTGTTAAATGCACTGATATAATACTTGTGTGACATGTCTGAAGGCACATCATGGTCAAATCTAACACAGTCTCTGAACTCTGAAGTGGATATTTATTTTCACAATGCAGCATAAGAGAGAGAGAGAGAGAGGTGAGAGGCATTGTGGGTATATAGTAGGTAAGGACCGTTTTCATGATTAGCACTTGGTAATTAGTTGCCATGAAGCTATAAAGATTTAGCATTCCATTCAGTGTGACTGCTGTTTCAATGCTTTCTGTCTGTGGTGCAAGTAACATAACTGGACCTTGTGTTGGACAGCACTCTAGTGAAGAGGACAAACCTTCAAAACACTCAGATATTCTGATTTGATGTCAGTGCTCGTAAATACTGCTCAACCTGAAGGGGATTAGTTTCTTTTTTGGCAGTCATTCACTTGAGATTTTGGGGCACTGATGATAAATCCATATTTCTGTAGGTTTGAATATACAGAAATCATCAGGTTTTTTCTGTTTTTCTTTTTTTTTTTTCTCCGGGTGGTTTGTTGGGTGTTCATAACACTGCTCCCACACCCTGCTCTGTGGCTTTATCCTAAAACAGAAAATCCCTGGTTTCTGGAAACTGGATCTGAGGTTGGGGTCTTTAGGGGTTACACCCAGATTTCATAGATCACAATACCTTCAAGCTATAATAAAAAATAAAACAGTGGTAGAAACAGAAGATTATATTCACTAACTGCGAGAAACTCACAGAGAAAAGCAATTCTTTTAACCCACCTGTGTCATGGAATTCAATCTCCAAAAACTGCTTGATTCCTTGATCACTCTGTGGGTCTTGTATAGGATTGCTTCCTGGTGATGTTATGGACAGATTACAGTTGTGATATCAAATGGGAGAAAGTAGTAAAGTTATTCATGTCCAACTCCAGCAGCTACGGTAGAGAGTCCAGATAAAAGCTTGTGGTGGTTTTTTTTTTCTTTGTTTTGCGTAGGGATGCTCTGTGAGAACGTTGGCACAATCTTTTTCATGTAAGTAGATGAGAACAAATGCAGATAAATAATAATGTGATGAACATAACTAAGTGCAAATATAAAACACCAGAACACATGAAAACATGAAACCATGAAGTACATGAACTTTTGCAAGAACGTTTAAAAAAAACCCAACCATGCAGAACAAGCTGAGACTAATAGTGTCTTGCAAGGTGAGACTTAAATACATGTGTTAATCAAGGGTGAGACAGAACAGCTGTGAGTGATCAGGGACATGCAACTAGGTCATGTGACATGTAGGGTCTGATGGGGGATGTAGTCCTTCTGTATAGTCATTTCAAGACTAAGATTTATCAATATTTAAAATTAGTTTATTTCTCCTCCAGGCTTTTTGGCTGTAATCTGACAGAGGAAAGCTGTAGATCTCTGTCCTCAGTTCTCAGCTCAAACTCCTCCAGTCTGAGAGAACTGGATCTGAGTGACAATAACCTGCAGGACTCAGGAGTGAAGCTGCTCTCTGCTGGACTGGAGACTCCACAGTGTAGACTGGAGATACTGAGGTCAGATCATCATCTGCAGAAAGAATTACTGAGTATATTTCTCTGTAAACACTAAACAGTTGAGGGCATGTCAGGGTGAGAAAATGAGGACATTGCTTTCTGGATTCCTTAATCAGGAAAATCCAAATAACCAATGAGTGAATTCTAAATATAAGCAGTAAGATTTTCTTACCAAACACATTTAAAAGAAAAGTAATACAATGTTCTGCCAGTGTCAGCAAATTATAACAATTAACAGAACTTTACAAAGAGAACAAAAACGAGAGCAATGTTATCTACACGGTGAAGGAGTTGGAAATCAAGGCCTTGAGAACGCATATAATTCATTATTAAATAAACGAATACGTTTTGTTCACTATGTGTGTGTTTGAGATTCCAGTATTCTGAGCTTGTATTTCTGCCCCCAGGCTACGTAGCTGTAATCTGACAGAGGAAAGCTGTAGATCTCTGTCCTCAGTTCTCAGTTCAAACTCCTCCAGTCTGAGAGAACTGGATCTGAGTGTCAATAACCTGCAGGATTCAGGAGTGAAGCTGCTCTCTGCTGGACTGGAGAATCCACACTGTACACTGGAGATACTGAGGTCGGTTTAACACTTTATCACTGTAGATACTCATCACACACACACACACACACACACACACACACAATTCACTGTATTTATTTTAATAATAATTTGGCATGTGTTTGATTATTCTCAGGGGTAGTTTCTCTGCTTCCTGGTTTTAGGGGATTGTGTACTTGGTATTGAACTTTGCCTCTTCTGCTGGTTTGTAGGTTTAACCCTCTTTTTGTTGACTCTGTCTGCCTGATCCCTGACTCTGTGTACGTAGTTGATGATTATGGGAAAAGCACAAATAAACATCTACACAGACATTAATGCCTTCTTTATTAGTCCTACTTAAAGAAAACTATATTATTCCTGTTAATTTTAATGCTGGATATGAGGGGTTAGGGTTAGGGTTAGGGTTTTAAGCAGGGGACAGAAAAAGTTGCCTGTCAGAGAAAGCCGAGTTTGTCTTGACCTTGAACCTCGTTAAGAGTGGGCATAGTAAAAAAGAAATGTGATTGTAGTATGATTGGCAGACCTTCTGAATGCTTAGTTTTGATCCTACATTAAAGAAAACGTGTAAACAAGAAGCACTTTGTCAGAGACTGAGATTGTGTGCACTGGATCCTTCTTCCCATAAGGCATGTTGGCCTCACATGTTTATGTGTCATAGCCAGTTGCTGGAAGATTCAGCTCATGGCTCTGGCTACCCATGTACCCTAAACTTTGGTCCCTGAAGCTTGTAGACCACAGCTCATGGCTTTGGTCACTCATGTTCTGCTGCTAAATTCTGAGTGCATCTGCTCTGCTGGTGGTCTTTGTGAGCCCTGATGTTTTAGACAAGTCCTGTTTATTCTTTCCTCCACTGTGTGGGTCTTGGGGTTCCATTCATTCCTGTCCACTTGTGAAGTCATGTGAAGCCTCAGGAACAAGGCTCAATGCTTTACACCACTCCTATGCTGATGACACACATCCTTATTCTGCTGTGAGATTATCAGTATGTCTGGTGAACAGCGTGGATGGTAAATAATAACTTGAAACTAAATCCCAGAAACCAAGTTTAGGATTCAGTATATACTTTGAGATGCATTCCCATGGAAATATCTTGGGATCACCTAAGAGAACAGGATCTGACAGTGCATTGTGTAGGTTTGGAAAACCAACTGTCTTTCTTGACTCATTTTGCAAACCAGATTCAGTCATGAATGTTTCTCCTTTAAAACATCAGGAGGATCCAGCCTTTCCTAACTACACTGGGAACTCAGATACTTGTTCTGTTCCATCATCTTAAGATTGAGCTGCTGTAGCTCACTGGTGCTGGTCTGCAGTCACAGCTTGTTTTTGCCTTTATTTACCTGGAGGCAATGATCACACCATACACCATTATCACACTGCACCATGCTTTCTGTCAGCCTCATTATTCCTCATGGTAGATTAGAACAGACTTTATTTGCCACATATATATGACAGCAGAGTGAAATTCTTTTTTTTTTATCACATATACCAACTTGCTCAGAAGCTGTGGTCATTTATGATGCAGCACCCCTGGAGCATGGAGGGTTAAGAGCCTTGGTCAAGTGGTAGCTTGTCATGAATCCCCAACCTTCCAAACAGTAACTCAGCACCTTAACCACTGAGCTACCACTACCCCAACGAAGTACAACGAAGTACAACAAAGTGATGCTTTAACACTACCTCTAGACAAAGGCTGGAGTCCTAGATCTTATCAAAGAAAGACTGTAAAGAGCAGAACTGATTTAAAAAAATCTTTTCCATTTATGGTGCTCTGCTAATGCTAATGCTAATGCTTACACTACATGGTCTACTTGTGTTAGAGTCAGATTGGTTTTTAGATGTAAATGTGAACTGTCTTTTTCTGTAGGTTATATCAGTGCAATATTAAAGGTGAAGGTTGTGCTGCTCTAGCTTCAGCTCTGAAAACAAACTCCTCATCACTCCTGAGAGAGCTGAATGTGAGCAGAAATGATCCAGGAGACTCGGGTGTGAAGCTGCTGTCTGATCTTCTGAAGGATCCATGCTGTACACTGGAGACACTGCAGTGAGTTACTGAATTACTGTCTGTATTATTGAAGTGTGTGTGAGTGTGTATGTGAACAGGGAAGAGGTTCAGTGTGTTGTTTTCTGTTTTCTTACAGGATTGAGACATAATCACAAACAAATGAGTATGAGAAGAGGATGCTTCTTACACACACACACACACACACACACACACACACACACACACACACACACACAGAGTATATGATATCACAGGCAGTGTGTGTTTGTGACCTATCTAAAATATGATCCCAGGTGTGGTGTGTAATAAAACTAAGATGTTGAGATTGTGTTGTTTTGTGTTGTTTTGTGTTGTTTTGGCAGCAGCAACCCTAACCCTAACCCTAACCCTAACCCTAGATCTTTAATACTCAATAAAAAAAACATTTCTTGTCTTATAGTGTGACTGCTGACAGACATACAGAAAAAACTGTCCATGTCCAGAAGCATACAGCTTTAGCTTGTGACTGTTAGAAAGTGCTGACACTGCAGTCTTCTTCCATACACAGTACATCATCATCTCCACAGATAAATAATAACACACATTTCAGGAAAGTTTCACACAAATTAAACCTGGTGGTTTTCCTAATGAAATGATTTTATTTCATTGTTATGTGGGTGTTTATGAGTCTAAATGATTCATACAAAAACTATATAAATATGTATATGTTTGTGTGTATGTACACACAGTATCTATGTGTGTCTTATTCCTGTTGATTGCACACAGATTCATTTTATTGGAAATTATGAAAGGCTAAAATCATTTGTTATTGTATTGCTTCAATAATTTGAATATAATTCTAATATAATGTCATACAAATCCGAATATACCAGTTATAAACATCATCAAGAAACAGACACAATACAAGGCATCTTCTGTAACAAATATTTTCAGGAAATTATATTTAAAGTATTTGTGATCAGTGTCAAATCAGCTGAAAATGAGTTAAATATGACAAATATGAACAAAGAAATATATATATATAAAATACATTTTTCCTCGCGCGCGCCCTCTACCGGGAAAACGGGGGAAGAGGATGAGTTGTGACGTCAACAATCGGTCCCATCTAATTAGTCAGAAATGTGTTATTCGGAATAGGTGGGGCGGTGACGTCAGACGTTATTTTATCCAATCGCAGCCACAGGTGGGTGTGTTCGGGGAATGTGGGCGGGGTCTGATAAAGGTGCCGTGTTTTTCGGGAGAAGGAGAACGTGTTTTGTGAAAGTTCTCTACAGGTTTTGTGAGCAGAAGCGAAGATCAGCGCGTGACAGATTTTATTAACACACCGGGTCTCGCGACAAGCACAGCCGTCTTATTACAGCACGGGCTTTATGCGCGCGAGCACACACACACACACACACACACACACGGGCGGGGTGGAAGCGAAAGAGCGTAAACGTGTGAAGAAGTGTGTGCATGAGTGTGTGTTTATGTGAAGTTTGTGTGTGTGAGTGTGTGTTTATGTGAAGTGTGTGTGTGTGAGTGTGTGTAGAGATGAAAGTAGAGTTTGCTCCGTTAAATATCCCGTTGAGGAGACGCTTCCAGACCGCCGCGGTGCTGCAGTGGATCTTCTCCTTCCTCGGACTCGGTGAGTGACCCGAAATCTTCTTCATTAAACCTGAACATGAACCTCAACTCATCAGCATGGATCTAAATGAGTTCTGGATCCTGATTGGTCAGGAGGTGCTGATTAGTTCTCTGCTATAGTGCAGGTTTTGAGTAGTGCAGTATGGAAGTACTGCTTCCATACTGGGATGTGGACAGAAATCCTAAGAAGAAGAATAAACAGGATCTATACTGTATGGAAGGAGTCTCCAGTGTCAGCACTGTATTACTGTATATTTTCCCACATCCTCAGAACAGAGTTGTTCACATTTCTTTAGTTTTTCTCGAGACGACGGTGAGGGACAGAGTGTTTACAGCTGCTAGAACAGAAATCACAGCAGGTTCACTGATGTCGCAGTGTTCATGTAGCTGTTAACAAATAAACTGAATGAGGAACTGTGGTGTAAGAGGAATAAAACACACACTGCTGTTGGAGGAAAATCATCAGGAGTGTGTGATTTTTGTAACACGGCAGGAATGCGGTGAAATTCAGTGTTAATGTTTATAATAATCTGTTTCAGTGTAACTCAGTAATAACAATACACAGATTACAATCTTTACTAATACTACTTAATACGTGTGTGTGTGTGTGTGTGTGTGTGTGTGTGTGTGTGTGCAGCTCAGTGCTGTCTGGCAGCCTTCGTCCTGCTCTGTGTCAGTGATTGGTGGATTTTGGCTGCACTGTATGCTGGTTGGCTATATTTAGACAGGGACACACCCACAAATGGAGGTCGAAGGTCACACTGGGTCAGGAGCTGGACAGTGTGGAAATACTTCAGGGACTATTTCCCCATCTCGGTAAGAGAGAACCGGGTCTGTGTCATGGGGTCAAAGGTCAAAAAGTGCTTCTGTATAGTATTGAATATGATATGAATGAAATCTGAAAGAATAAAACATTGAATCTTTAAGTATTTAAATGAATAAAAAGCGTTTTTGTCTCCCTCTCTCTCTCTCTTTCTCTCTCTCTCTTCCCCTCTCTCTCGCTGTCTCTCTCTCTCTCTCTGTCTCTCTCTCTCGCTGTCTCTCTCTCTCGATCTGTCTCTCTCTCGCTGTCTCTCTCTCTCGCTGTGTCTCTCACGCTGTCTCTCTCTCCTCTCGCTCTCTCTCTCTCGCTCGCTGTCTCTCTCTCTCGCTGTCTCTCTCTCTCTCTCTCGCTGTCTCTCTCTCTCGCTGTCTCTTACTCGCTCTCTCTCACTCTCTCTCGTGCTCTCTCTCGCTGTCTCTCTCTCTCTCTCGCTGTCTCTCTCGCTGTCTCTCTCTCTCGCTCTCTCTCTCGCTGTCTCACTTTCTCTCGCTCACTCTCTCAATGTCTCACTCTCTCGCTGTCTCTCTCGCTGTCTCTCTCTCCTCTCTCTCTCTCTCTCTCTCTCTCTCTGTTTCTCTCTCTCTCTGATTCTCTCTGTCTCTCACTCTCTCGCTGTCTCTCTCTCTCTCTCTCCTCTCTCTCTCTCTCTCTCACTGTCTCTCTCTCTCTCTCTCTCTCTCTCTCCTGTCTCTCTCTCTCTCTCTCTCTCTCTCTCACTGTCTCTCTCTCTCTCTCTCTCTCTCTCTATCTCTCTCTCTCTCACTGTCTCTATCTCTCTCTCTCTCTCTCTCTCTCTCTCTCTCTCACTGTCTCTCTCTCTCTCTCTCTCTCTCTCTCTCTCTCTCTCTCTATAGTTGGTGAAGACGGTGGATTTGGACCCTACACGTAATTATCTGTTTGGATTTCATCCTCATGGTGTTCTGGTGGCTGGAGCGTTTGGAAATTTCTGCACAGAAGCATCCCAGTTCTCCACACTGTTCCCGGGCCTCACCCCGTACCTGCTCAT
>NC_060899.1:17131953-17146953 GCF_014805685.1 Silurus meridionalis
TTCATATCAGTGGCACTTAATTCTGTATGTTTTTTTTTACTGTTAAAACTGTGTGTGTGTGTGTGTGTGTGTGTGTGTGTGTGTGTGGGGTAAACAGTCAGCTTCGTTTTAACAGTAATGTTACCATGGTTCTGGTCATATAGGGGGACGTGTGTGTTACTGTAAAAACACAACTGTATGTTTAATAAATAATCTGACTGCACACTGGATTATATGTGATTTCTACACTGTGCAGGTTTCTGTGCTATGAGCAGCACACACGCATGTACACACACACACACACACACACACACACACACACGCGTGTACACACACACACACACGCACACACGCATGTACACACACACGCGCACACAAAGTTTTAACAGTAAAACCACATCTGTACAACGTCTGTACACAGATCATTACACATGTGACTGCAGTAATACTACACACCCCACACACATATAACACCCCCTACACACAAATAACACCCCCTACACACATATAGCACCCCTACACACATATAACACCCTACACACATATAACCCCTACACACATAGCACCCCTACACACACATAGCACCCCTACACATATAGCACCCCTATACACATATATAGCACCCCTACACATATAGCACCCCTACACACATATAGCACCCCTACACACATATAGCACCCCTACACATATAGCACACACATATAGCATACACACATATAGCACACCCTACACACACATATAACACTACACACACATATAACACCTACACACACATAACACCCTACACACATATATAACACCCTACACATATAACACCCTACACACACACATAACACCCTACACACATAACACCCTACACATATAACACCCTACACACATATAACACCCTACACACACATAACACCTACACATATAGCACACACATATAGCACACCCTATACACATATAACACCCCCTACACACACATAACACCCTACACACATATAACACCCCCTACACACATATAACACCCTACACACATATAACACCCCCTACACACATGGGCATGAATTTCATTTTACAATAGGGGGGGGACAATAAATTTAAAATTTCTAATGAGCAATCTTTGAAGGTGGAATGCAGTAAATGCACAGATAAACAATATGCTAATTGTGTGTTAATGTTGAATTCATATTATGCCAAGTCGCCCCAAATAAAACACTGCATGGGAAACGGCTTTGGCGTATTAGTGTCAGTGCACTAGTACATTAGTTGCAGTGTTAGCTGCAGTGCACTAGTACATTAGTTGCAGTGTTAGCTGCAGTGCACTAGTATATTAGTTGCAGTGTTAGCTGCAGTGCACTAGTACATTAGTTGCAGTGTTAGCTGCAGTGCACTAGTACATTAGTTGCAGTGTTGGCTGCAGTGCACTAGTACATTGGTTGCAGTGTTAGCTGCAGTGCACTAGTACATTAGTTGCAGTGTTAGCTGCAGTGCACTAGAACATTAGTTGCAGTGTTAGCTGCAGTGCACTAGTACATTAGTTGCAGTGTTAGCTGCAGTGCACTAGAACATTAGTTGCAGTGTTGGCTGCAGTGCACTAGTACATTAGTTGCAGTGTTGGCTGCGGTGCACTAGTACATTAGTTGCAGTGTTAGCTGCAATGCACTAGTACATTAGTTGCAGGGTTAGTTGCAATGCACTAGTACATTAGTTGCAGGGTTAGCTGCAGTGCACTAGTACATTAGTTGCAGTGTTAGCTGCAGTGCACTAGTACATTAGTTGCAGTGTTAGCTGCAGTGCACTAGTACATTAGTTGCAGGGTTAGCTGCAGTGCACTAGTACATAAGTTGCAGTGTTAGCTGCAGTGCACTAGTATATTAGTTGCCGTGTTAGCTGCAGTGCACTAGTACATTAGTTGCAGTGTTAGCTGCAGTGCACTAGTACATTAGTTGCAGTGTTAGTTGCAATGCACTAGTACATAAGTTGCAGTGTTAGCTGCAGTGCACTAGTACATTAGTTGCAGTGTTAGCTGCAGTGCACTAGTACATTAGTTGCAGTGTTAGCTGCAGTGCACTAGAACATTAGTTGCAGTGTTAGCTGCAGTGCACTAGTACATTAGTTGCAGTGTTGGCTGCGGTGCACTAGAACATTGGTTGCAGTGTTGGCTGCAGTGCACTAGTACATTGGTTGCAGTGTTGGCTGCAGTGCACTAGTACATTAGTTGCAGTGTTAGTTGCAGTGCACTAGTACATTAGTTGCAGTGTTAGTAGAGTGCGTGTGTAGAGAAGGTGAGATGAACCGCACACCTGACTCGCGTGTGTAGAGAAGGTGAGATGAACCGCACACCTGACTCGCGTGTGTAGAGAAGGTGAGATGAACCGCACACCGGACTCGCGTGTGTAGTGAAGGTGAGATGAACACACACCTGACTCGCGTGTGTAGAGAAGGTGAGATGAACACACACCTGACTCGCGTGTGTAGTGAAGGTGAGATGAACGCACACCTGACTCGCGTGTGTAGAGAAGGTGAGATGAACGCACACCTGACTCGCGTGTGTAGTGAAGGTGAGATGAACACACACCTGACTCGCGTGTGTAGTGAAGGTGAGATGAACGCACACCTGACTCGCGTGTGTAGAAGGTGAGATGAACGCACACCTGACTCGCGTGTGTAGTGAAGGTGAGATGAACGCACACCTGACTCGCGTGTGTAGTGAAGGTGAGATGAACGCACACCTGACTCGCGTGTGTAGTGAAGGTGAGATGAACACACACCTGACTCGTGTGTAGTGAAGGTGAGATGAACACACACCTGACTCGCGTGTGTAGTGAAGGTGAGATGAACACACACCTGACTCGCGTGTGTAGAGAAGGTGAGATGAACGCACACCTGACTCGCGTGTGTAGTGAAGGTGAGATGAACGCACACCTGACTCGCGTGTGTGTAGTGAAGGTGAGATGAACGCACACCGGACTCGCGTGTGTAGTGAAGGTGAGATGAACACACACCTGACTCGCGTGTGTAGTGAAGGTGAGATGAACACACACCTGACTCGTGTGTGTAGAGAAGGTGAGATGAACACACACCTGACTCGTGTGTGTAGTGAAGGTGAGATGAACACACACCTGACTCGTGTGTGTGTAGTGAAGGTGAGATGAACACACACCTGACTCGTGTGTGTAGAAGGTGAGATGAACACACACCTGACTCGCGTGTGTAGAAGGTGAGATGAACACACACCTGACTCGCGTGTGTAGAGAAGGTGAGATGAACACACACCTGACTCGCGTGTGTAGAGAAGGTGAGATGAACACACTCCTGACTCGTGTGTGTGTAGAGAAGGTGAGATGAACACACACCTGACTCGTGTGTGTGTAGAGAAGGTGAGATGAACACACACCTGACTCGTGTGTGTGTAGAGAAGGTGAGATAAACTGGGAAAACAGGCAGTGGGTCAAACCACTGTGAGGAAGGGGAGGGGGAACTCAACTGTTTGTAAATGCATTTTTGCGGGGGGTTTTTTCTACTTAAACAATTATTTTAGGTAAACATACAAATATTTTTAATATAATAGAGAATACATATAATAATAATAATATAATAGAGAGTGCGATTTTTAAAAATCGGATGGGGGGGGCATGTCCCCCCCGTCCCCCCCGTCCCCGCCGGGATTTACACCCATGCCTACACACGTCTAAATCTCAGTCCCAGGTCATCATCTGGACGCATTCCACATCACCTCTCTCCAGGAACTGTTCTGTGAGAAATGTTATCCCTGTGTGTGTGTGTGTGTGTGTGTGTGTGTGTGTGTGTGTGTGTGTGTGTGTGTGTGTGTGTAAATGCTGCAATTCATTACAATGGAACTAATTTATATTTGTATCATTTATAAATGAAAATAATGAATAATAATAATGAAATTAGAACATGCGCTAAAATGAATGACAAATTTAACAAACGCACCAACTAAGTGTGTTGTGGGCATGCGCAGTAGCTCTCAGCTGAACCCGGAAGTGAGGTGTATGTTGTGTTGTTGCCGAGGGAGTTTTGAAAGTGTGTTGGTTTTCTACACCATACTGCATGTTTACACTCCGAATCGCTGTGTAAGGTACAGTAAGTGTTTTTTTTGTGTGTACTGAAGTGAAAGCGGGAGCTGAAGGTTTATAATGAAGTGTTTATAAAGGAACTGAATGTGAACTTTACTAGCGGTTCCTCACATCACCACCTCTCTCCATCTGAGGGACAGGGCATGGAGATCTGTGGAACTCAAAAGTATCTATGCTGGAAAATCTGAGATTATTGGGGTTATTGATTTTAGAGAAGACAATCTCCAAATCAAAGACTGTATTTTATTGTCTTCTTTAAACTCAATAATCTTAATTTCTGAATATACAGTAAAAATAGTTTTTTGGTCCATTAAAAACCAGATCTCAGCATTTTCTCTTTAAAATTTTCTGAGCTTTTAAAATGCACAATGCTGTGTGTGTGTGTGTGTGTGTGTGTACCAGGTAATAAACATGAAGAGTACGCTGATGCAGATGGCCCCGCCTCCACTCCCGGTATGCCCCGCCCCTACCCCGCCCAAGTGTCCAGAGCTGGATTTGTCCCTCACAGTGACCCCGGAGAGAGCAGGAAGCTCAGGTGGTGCTTTAAAGAAAGTCAAAACAGAGACACGCCAACAGCAGGTGAGAGAACATCAACATAGAAACACTGAAATAAACAACTGAAATGAAATGATACCTGGTATTTAAAGTGTTGATGAGGAGGAGGAGGAGGTGTGAATGATGAGGAGGAGGAGGTGTGGATGATGAGGTGTGAATGATGAGGAGGAGGAGGTGTGGATGATGAGGTGTGAATGAGGAGGTGAGGATGATGAGGATGAGCAGGTGTGAATGAGGAGGTGTGGATGATGAGGAGGAGGTGTGGATGATGAGGAGGAGGAGGTGTGGATGAGGAGGTGAGGATGATGAGGAGGAGGTGTGGATGATGAGGTGTGGATGATGAGGAGGGGAGGTGGATGATGAGGAGGAGGTGTGGATGAGGAGGAGGAGGTGTGAATGAGGAGGTGTGGATGATGAGGAGGAGGTGTGGATGAGGAGGAGGAGGTGTGGATGATGAGGTGTGGATGATGAGGAGGAGGTGTGGATGATGAGGAGGAGGAGGTGTGAATGAGGAGGTGTGGATGATGAGGAGGAGGAGGTGTGGATGATGAGGTGTGGATGATGAGGAGGAGGAGGTGTGGATGATGAGGAGGAGGAGGTGAATGAGGAGGTGTGGATGATGAGGAGGAGGAGGTGTGGATGAGGAGGTGTGGATGATGAGGAGGAGGAGGTGTGGATGAGGTGGTGTGGATGAGGAGGTGTGGATGAGGAAGAGGAGAATGGTGAAAACAATGATGATGAAGAGAGAGAGGTCACTTATACATCACAGCAATGAAATTCTTTCTTCACATAAGGTGCGTTTTGCTGTGAGTCCTGACTCCTCCTCTGACCAGCTTCCTGTTACCGTGACTACACGACACTACAGTAACAAATCAGCAGCTGAGAACCAACACAGAAAAGGAAAACAAGGTCTCTCTCTCACACACACACACACACACACACACACACACACACAGAGAAGTGGATCTATGTCTAAAGAGACCATTAAAAACCCAAGTAATTCTTAACCCAAGGAATAAAAACTGTATTGTGTCAGAGTTTGTCTGGTGTGTGTGTGTGTGTGTGTGTGTGTGTGTGTGTGTGTATACTGTATGTATAATGTAAACACTCTGTAGGTGAGTGGCAATTACAGCTGACTCCTTTAGGGCGCACACTAACAGTACGGTACTGTATAATAGATCGACACATACTGGAAGAGGGGGGCATGTCCTCTCGGAGTGATGGACAACAGACAGAAGGGGTGGAGCTAAACACTACACTCGCTCTGAGGGCGGAGCTACAGCAGCTGGAGGAGGCAGAGTTTAACTCCCAGAAGGCAGTGCAGGACCGACTGCAGAACTCCATAAGAGTACAGGAGTGTGTCCGAACCCGTGCAGCTGAGGGTAACACACACACACACACACACACACACACACACACACACACCAGTTACATACAGACTGTGTGTGTAATCTCTCTCTGTGTCTCTTTTCCAGGTCTGAATTTTCCACGCTCTCATCATCTCTATCGTTCTCTCGTCAGTGTCAGTCTGTCACATGATCAGCTCATCACTGAGGCTTTGCGCGATAGGCCAGCTTTAGCTCCGCCCACAACCAGCCACTACACCAAGGTGTGCACTAATATCACTTATTTGATAATATTTGCATGACTTTATATAATTTTGTATATTGTTATCATTTTAAATCTGTGTATGTTGGTGTTGTAGCTCCGCTCTTCTCCAGCAGAGGGCCCTGACCTGCTCTTCTTCCATCAACCTTATTGCGTTGTCAGGGAGATGCCCCTGTTGCCAGGCGACCACATACCTTTACCCCAACTCCATCCAACCCCCAGACCTGCTCATATGACCTTTCACCTACTTCAGAGACACAGGCAGTGGGAGGCATGAGCTCAGCGAACATGTCACTTCCTGTGGGAGGAGTTAATCCATAAACGTGTGTGTGTGTGTGTGTGTGTGTGTGTGTGTGTGTGTGTGTGTGTGTGTGTGTGTGTGAGGCCTCAGTTATTAATAAATGTTTCAGTGTGGAGACGAGGCTCTGGGTGTCATCATACTTGTCAGCATCAGTAGTTACAGTTCCTAACCCGTTGCTATAGTTACAGGAGATACAGGAGATGGGATGTAACTACGGCAACTGGGAACAATTAAACACATACATACACACACTTCTGTGTACTGTGTTCAATTAATTTCACACACACACACATAGAAGCAGGAGATGTTAATGCTACTAATAAACAAAAAAAAAGTGTGTGTGTGTGTGTGTGTGTGTGTGTGTGTAGATTTGCAGCCTATCAAATGAAAACCAAACTTCCCATTAATAACAGCAATTACACAGCAATTCTTTGGATTTTACACTCCAGGTCTCATTAGAGAATTCCCTACTGTAACACACACACACAGATCTGCAGTTCTGTTCACAGTACAGTGCTGATATAAACATACATTGCATGCCTGCTATTGCATGTTATTTTGTGTGTGTGTGTGTGTGTGTGTTCTCGGTACAGTCCGATTGAACCGTTTGATCTCTTCCTCCTGTCCGGTACACAGCAGGAGAGAGAGAGAGGGAGGGAGGGAGGGAAAGAGATGTTAGACTGAGAGAGGAAGGGAAGGACACTCACAGTGAACATTTTGATGATGGCGGGACAAACACACCTTCAGCTTGGTGCTACATCTGACCCTGCTCTTACTGCTCTATAAGGAGGACCTGAGTGTGTGTGTGTGTGTGTGTGTGTGGGCGCACGAGTAAGTGAGTGAGTGTGTGTGTGTGTGTGTGTGTGTGTGTGAGACAGTGATGGACGCCACACAGGAAGGTTCTGGTTGGTGTGGTGGTTGTGAGAAGGAGAATGGGTCGAGTTACTGGGATTATTCGGATTACTGGTCCGGACTTTCCTCAGCCTTTAGCCACTCTGAACTGGTTGCCGTGACGACACTGTGTGTGCCCCTGCTGGTACTTGGCCTGATGGGTAATATTTTAACCATACTGGTGGTATGGCTCCGCCCCCAGATGAGGAGCACCACTTACTTTTACCTGAGCAGCATGGCGATGTCGGATATCATGATGTTGGTGCTGATGCCCCTCGACCTATACAAGGTATGTACACACCTGTTTACCCTCTCACCTGTTCACCACTGTTCCTGTTTACCCTCTCACTGTTCCTGTTTACCCTCTCACCTGTTCACCACTGTTCCTGTTTACCCTCTCACCTGTTCACCACTGTTCCTGTTCACCCTCTCACCTGTTCACCACTGTCCCTGTTCACCCTCTCACCTGTTCACCACTGTTCCTGTTTACCCTCTCACTGTTCCTGTTCACCACTGTCCCTGTTCACCCTCTCACCTGTTCACCACTGTTCCTGTTTACCCTCTCACTGTTCCTGTTTACCTCTCACCTGTTCACCACTGTTCCTGTTTACCCTCTCACCTGTTCACCACTGTTCCTGTTCACCCTCTCACCTGTTCACCACTGTCCCTGTTCACCCTCTCACCTGTTCACCACTGTTCCTGTTTACCCTCTCACCTGTTCACCACTGTTCCTGTTTACCCTCTCACCTGTTCACCACTGTTCCTGTTCACCCTCTCACCTGTTCACCACTGTCCCTGTTCACCCTCTCTCCTGTTCACCACTGTTCCTGTTTGCCCTCTCACCTGTTCACCTCTGTTCCTGTTTACCCTCTCACCTCTTCACCACTGTTCCTGTTTACCCTCTCACTGTTCCTGTTCACCCTCTCACCTGTTCACCACTGTTCCTGTTTACCCTCTCACCTGTTCACCACTGTCCCTGTTCACCCTCTCACCTGTTCACCACTGTTCCGTTTACCCTCTCACCTGTTCACCACTGTTCCTGTTCATCCTCTCACCTGTTCTCCACTGTTCCTGTTCACCCTCTCACCTGTTCACCACTGTTCCTCTTCACCCTCTCACCTGTTCACCACTGTCCCTGTTCACCCTCCCACCTGTTCACCACTGTTCCTGTTTACCCTCTCACCTGTTCACCACTGTCCCTGTTCACCCTCTCACCTGTTCACCACTGTTCCTGTTTACCCTCTCACCTGTTCACCACTGTTCCTGTTTACCCTCTCACTGTTCCTGTTTACCCTCTCACTGTTCCTGTTCATCCTCTCACCTGTTCACCACTGTTCCTGTTTACCCTCTCACCTGTTCACCACTGTTCCTGTTCACCCTCTCACCTGTTCACCACTGTTCCTGTTTACCCTCTCACCTGTTCACCACTGTTCCTGTTTACCTCTCACCTGTTCACCACTGTTCCTGTTACCCTCTCACCTGTTCACCACTGTTCCTGTTACCCTCTCACCTGTTCACTACTGTTCCTGTTCACCCTCTCACCTGTTCACTACTGTTCCTGTTCACCCTCTCACCTGTTCACCACTGTCCCTGTTCACCCTCTCACCTGTTCACCACTGTTCCCGTTTACCCTCTCACCTGTTCACCACTGTTCCTGTTCATCCTCTCACCTGTTCTCCACTGTTCCTGTTCACCCTCTCACCTGTTCACCACTGTTCCTCTTCACCCTCTCACCTGTTCACCACTGTTCCTGTTTACCCTCTCACCTGTTCACCACTGTCCCTGTTCACCCTCTCACCTGTTCACCACTGTTCCTGTTTACCCTCTCACCTGTTCACCACTGTTCCTGTTTACCCTCTCACTGTTCCTGTTTACCCTCTCACCTGTTCACCACTGTTCCTGTTTACCCTTTCACCTGTTCACCACTGTTCCTGTTCATCCTCTCATCTGTTCACCACTGTTCCTTTTCACCCTCTCACCTGTTCACCACTGTTCCTGTTTACCCTCTCACCTGTTCACCACTGTCCCTGTTCACCCTCTTACCTGTTCACCACTGTTCCTGTTTACCCTCTCACTGTTCCTGTTTACCCTCTCACCTGTTCACCACTGTCCCTGTTCACCCTCTCACCTGTTCACCACTGTTCCTGTTCACCCTCTCACCTGTTCACCACTGTTCCTGTTTACCCTCTCACCTGTTCACCACTGTTCCTGTTTACCCTCTCACTGTTCCTGTTCACCCTCTCACCTGTTCACTACTGTTCCTGTTCACCCTCTCACCTGTTCACCAGTGTCCCTGTTCACCCTCTCACCTGTTTACCACTGTTCCTGTTTACCTCTCACCTGTTCACCAGTGTCCCTGTTCACCCTCTCACCTGTTCACCACTGTTCCTGTTCACCACTGTTCCTGTTCACCCTCTCACCTGTACACCACTGTTCCTGTTTACCTTCTCACCTGTTCACCACTGTACCTGTTCACCACTGTTCCTTTTTACCCTCTCACTGTTCCTGTTCACCCTCTCACCTGTTCATCACTGTTCCTGTTCACCACTGTTCCTGTTCACCACTGTTCCTGTTCACCCTCTCACCTGTTCACCACTGTTCCTGTTCACCTTCTCACCTGTTCACCACTGTCCCTGTTCACCCTCCCACCTGTTTACCACTGTTCCTGTTTACCCTCTCACCGGTTCACCAGTGTTGACCCTCTCACCTGTTCACCACTGTTCCTGTTCACCACTGTTCCTGTTTACCCTCTCACTGTTCCTGTTCACCCTCTCACCTGTTCATCACTGTTCCTGTTCACCACTGTTCCTGTTCACCACTGTTCCTGTTCACCCTCTCACCTGTTCACCACTGTTCCTGTTTACCCTCTCACCTGTTCACCACTGTCCCTGTTCACCCTCTTACCTGTTCACCACTGTTCCTGTTTACCCTCTCACTGTTCCTATCTACCCTCTCACCTGTTCACCACTGTCCCTGTTCACCCTCTCACCTGTTCACCACTGTTCCTGTTCACCTTCTCACCTGTTCACCACTGTCCCTGTTCACCCTCCCACCTGTTCACCACTGTTCCTGTTCATCACTGTTCCTGTTTACCCTTTCACCTGTTCACTCTTTACTTGGTCTCATCAACCTGCCCTGTTTAACCCAGTACTTGAATCTCTGTGTCAGAGTATTTACCAGTGTGTGTGTGTGTGTGTGTGTGTGTGTGTGTGTGTGTGACCTGTAGCTGTGGTGGTACCGCCCCTGGTTTTTGGGGGACGCAGTGTGTAAACTCTCTCAGTTTGTGAGCGAGTGCTGCACCTTCTCCTCCATCCTGCACATGACTGCTCTGGGGGCGGAGCGTTATGTGGGCGTGTGTTTTCCTCTCAGAGCCCGCCTCCTGGTGACACGGGGGCGTGTCCGTGTGCTTATTGGTGCACTTTGGGGCGTGGCTGCCCTGAGCGCGGGCCCTGTGTTGGTGCTGGTAGGGGCGGAGCCTGTGGATGGTAACCTGACAGAGTGCCGTGTGACCCGCTGGGCGGAGTCTTCGGGGCTGATGGTGGCCATGTTGTGGCTCTCAAACCTGTACTTCATCGTCCCACTGACCACATTGACGCTCCTCTACACCCTCATCGCCCGCAGACTACGCCAGCGCAGACATGTCCCCCGAGACCATGCCCACCGCCAGACCCTGCGCATGATGGGTAAGCACACAGGGGTCAAAGGTCAGCTAAGATTAAACAATAATTATTTTAACTGATCATTAATAATAATTTTCCAATTAGCCTGATTGAAAGAAGTTATAAATACCTGCAAGATCATCACAGATATCTGTTTGTGTAGCTGCTGTTGTTTTGCCCCTCCCCCCGCCCATAACCCCGCGTATGCCCCTCCCCGCGCTTATGTCCCTTCCCCTTACACAATATCTGTGTAAAGCTGCTTTGTTCATTGTTAAAAGCGCAAAATAATTAAAAATAAAATGAACAAAAGCAATGACAGTAATAATGATGATAATCTCTCTCTCTCTCTCTCTCTCTCCCCGTGTGTGTGTGTGTGTGTGTAGTGGTGATAGTGTGTGTGTTTGTGGTGTGTTGGTTGCCCTTCCATGTGGCCCGTACATTGTTCTGTTTGTCTGTAAACTCCAGTGTTCAGGTGTATTTTCTCTCTCAGTACTTAAACCTCGTCTCCTTCGTGCTGTTCTACTGCAGCGCCGCCGTCAACCCTCTGCTCTACAACATCATGTCCTCCCGTTACCGTGACAACGTCCGTGCCCTGCTTCGCCCCCGCACACGACCCCTGCCGGCCCCCTCCCCTTCCAGCACACACTTCTGACCAGTGTGTGTGTGTGTGTGTGACGTCATGCAAATGGTTTCTGGGAAGATTTTGGTGCTCACCAGGAATAGAAGGCCTCAGAGGACACCTCTGTGTGTGTGATATGGACCTCAGAGCTGGAGCTCACGTGGTTCTAACAGTATGAGGCTCCTCAGCTCTAATAACCCCCACAGTCACAGTCAGACAGAATTTAAACCGTTTGCATTGTTATGATGATAAACAGTAGTTCGGGTCACGGCGTGAAGTAAACCATGACTGTGTTTTAATAAAAGCTGCTTGGTTGCCATGGAAACTGACAATGAGGTTTATTGAATGTGTGTGTGTGTGTGTGTGTGTGTGTCCAGTAACTACTGGATACATAGTGTGTTATGCTTGTGTATATCGCAGCCCTGGTGTGTGTGCTGTATCAAAGCGCAGCGAGGAACGCAGGGAGGAACGCAGAGGGGAACGCAGGGAGAAACGCAGGGGAAACGCAGGGAGGAATGCAGGAAGGAACGCAGCACGCTGAGGGAGCAGAAGGTGTTTTGTCACGTGCGAGCGTTTACGTCTCCTCTTCTCAGTTTACATTAAAACATCAGAGCGAAAGAGTTTCAAACACATTTTAATGAATTCTCATTAATTAGCAAAAACCTGAACACAAGGAAATGAACATTTCAGTAAAAACATCTGAAGCCACGATAAAGTTCATAAATAAACTCAACACCTGCACACATCCTACATCACCTGCTCATGCAAAAGCCTGCAGTGAGAATCATGCGAAAATACACACACACACACACACACACACACACACACACACACACACACAGCTGTTAAATAGAATCTATAATTCTCCACTGCTCTTTATAATGTACAATATTTACACATTAATGCATCATATAAACACGCAGTGCTGAAGTGCAACACAATTCATATGTATAACAAACTGCAACACAATGCAAGCAAAACAGGCTACTGTGTGTGTGTGTTTGTGTGTGTGTTTGTGTGTGTGTGTGAGAGACTGCATTAAGACTTCAAGGCACTGCACAAAAATCATGTATGAAATAAAAATCTCTCCTCAGTGTATTTGGAGGTGAAGCTGAAAATTTGTGGATTAAATGAAAATAAAAGTCTGAGCTCCACATCTTCATCACAGAGAGCAACACCATCCATCATCTCACCCTCGATCTGAGCTCCTTCACAAACTTCTTCCTTTTTATTATTCACTGATCGATATAAAAATATGGTGAATAAAATTTTAAATTTAATACAAATCTGAATGAAATAGGTGACGCGGTGTGAAGCTCAGAGATGATCCACAGTAAACCCTGCGAGAATCCTCCAGCCTCCAGCGGTTTTCCTGAAGCAGAAACATCTGCACTTCTTTAAAACCAGATTGGAATTGAAATCTCTGATAATCTGACAAAAATACTGGATTTGTACTTTTCATATGAACAATATTTAAATTTCACCTTGAATTATTATGATGTAATCACATCCTACTCCCTTTATCCTCCCCCCTCTTCATCATCCTCCTTTCCTTCACCACCCCTTCATCATCCTCCTTTCACCCCCCCCCTTCATCCTCTCAGCACTAAGCTCCACCTCAGGATGAGGACGTTCTTTTGCATCATTTCCTGAAACATTTGTGTGTCCGAGAGTCAAATACACACTTCTTCACTACACACTCCAGAATCTACACTGACTACAATAACATGCACACGAAGTGAATTCATCAGCAGGAACCCGAAACCAAGTTCACTTGATGTATTCATGTTGGTGCTGAAGAACAAACTCAGTGTGAAGGGAAATGGGCGTGGTTAAAGGGAAGTGGGTGTGGTTATAAGGAGTTGCAGTGGTGGTGAGTGGAAGTGGGCGTGGTTTAAGACTATCAGTGAGAGAGTAAGTGGTTGAGAGAGAAGGTAAACATTGCAGTATAAAACATGCTGAAATAAAGAGATTGAGTTCAGTAAGTGCAGCGTGTAGAATATAGAGTTTTAAACGTATAGATCATGAGATTATAGACACGTCTGGTACGCGGTACACAAGCTGCAACATCCATTAAATAAAGTAAAAAAAGTCTGAAGGAGTTCCAGCAGCTAAACACTCAGCTAACTCACAATGCTAGCCAGGATGCTGCTAGCTAGCGAACTCCTATAACGGGGAACACAAACGTGTAGAACAGAAACCCGACGTGAGTTCCGTCTTCATTCAGTCTTTTCAAGTGCGAGAGTTAAAGGGCAGGAGACGAAGGAACCAGGAAGTTCACTCCTCATGCAGGAAGTCACTCGACTTTCAGGTTACTGTTAGCAATAGTAAACATATAGAAAGCGTGTGTGTGTGTGTGTGTGTGTGTGTGTGTGTGTGAGAGAGAGACTAGATTAGGTGGTCAGGCCTCTCCGCTCCAGCTCCTTGCTCTGCTTCAGCTCCTTTATCCTAAAATATACAGAGTAAGATGATATTACAAAAGCCACACTTTATTACACGAAGACACAGGAGAACCTCAGCAGCTTGTGAGGAACCTGTGTGTGTGTGTGTGTGTGTGTGTGTGTGTGTGTGTGGACCTGTGTCTGCAGCGTCTGAAGAAGCGCATGATTTTGCGAGCCGCCTGGTCCTGCTTCTTGGTCAGGAACGATCCTCTGCAGGAACATGCAATGGTTTTAGTTCCATCTTAAAGTTCTTAAGCGTCAGTTTAAAAAGGTTCCAGAACTATTATGTGGCTGTTTCACACTACGCTGCAGGAACCAGAAGCACAGTCATCACCATGAACCAGAGAAAGCTGTGTGTGTGTGTGTGTGTGTGTGTGTGTGTGTGTGTATAACTGTGAGGACTAACTTGATCTTATTGGAGAGTGTGGTTCCGGTTCGTCCCCCCTGTTTGATGCGCTCGTACTCTTTATAGCTGCGGTAGTACTGCTGGATCAGAACCGCGGCTCTGCGACTCTGCTGGAATTTCTTCTGCTCATAATAACTACGGAACTTACTCTGGATCAAAATAGCTGCCTGCGTCATCTTCTTATACAGAGCATACTGAAGACCAGAAACAGCATGTTACACACACACACACACACACACACACACACACACACACACACACACACACACTGAGCAAAGGGGAAGGGGTCTGTACCAACACACTCACACACACCCTGTATCCACACCTGGATTCACACACATCTCTTTGTGCATGCTTGTGTGTGCACATGCATGTGTGTATGTGTGTGTGTGTGTGTTAGGAGACACACTGGAGTAAACAGAATTAAAGTGAAATTTTACCTTCAAAGCAATCCAT
>NC_060899.1:17159453-17161953 GCF_014805685.1 Silurus meridionalis
TATGTGTGTACATGTAAGTATGTGTGTGTGTACATATGAGTATGTGTGTGTAAATTTAAGTATGTATGTGTGTGTACATGTGAGTATCTGTGTGTGTGTACATATGAGTTTGTGTGTGTACATGTGAGTATGTGTGTACATGTGAGTATGTGTACATGTGAGTATGTGTGTACATGTATGTGTGTGTACATTTGAGTGTGTGTGTACATTTGAGTACATGTGTGTGTACATTTCAGTATGTGTGTGTACATTTGAGTATGTGTGTGTACATTTGAGTGTGTGTGTACATTTGAGTACATGTGTGTGTACATTTCAGTATGTGTGTGTACATTTGAGTATGTGTGTACATTTGAGTGTGTGTGTACATTTGAGTACATGTGTGTGTACATTTCAGTATGTGTGTGTACATTTGAGTGTGTGTGTGTACATTTGAGTATGTGTGTGTACATTTGAGTGTGTGTGTGTACATTTGAGTACGTGTGTGTGTACATTTGAGTATGTGTGTGTGTACATTTGAGTGTGTGTGTGCACATTTGAGTACGTGTGTACATTTGAGTATGTGTGTGTACATGTGAGCATGTGTGAGTACATTTGAGGATGTGTGTGTACATTTGAGTACGTGTGTGTGTGTGTACATTTGAGTACGTGTGTGTGTGTGTACATTTGAGTACGTGTGAGTATATGTGAGGTGGTGTGTGAGTACACATGTGAGTACATGTGAGTATGTGTGAGTGTGTGTGTGTGAGTATGTGCGAGTGTGTGTGTGAGTACATGTGCAAGTGTGTAGTATGTGTGTGTGTGAGTACATGTGCGAGTGAGTGTGAGTATGAGTATGTGTGTGTGTGAGTACTTTTAGTTTATTGGCCAATTGGTGTTTATTGGTGTTATAATGAAGTTGAAACATTACTTATATGTGTGTGAGTATGTGTGTACGTGTGTACGTGAGTATGTGTACATTTGAGTACGTGTAAGTATGTCTGCGTGTGTGTGTGTGAGTATTTGCGAGTACATGTGAGTGTGTGTGTATGTGTGTGTGTGTGAGTATGAGTACATGTTTGAGTGCAGGTGTGTAAGTACATGTGTGTGTGTGTGAGTGCATGTGTGTGTGAGATATCTCACCTCTGGATAAGACCACTCAGGTGAGAAGTCAGTGATGTTAGCGAGACGCTGAGACTCCTCTCCCATGTCCGAGTGTGTGTTGGAGTGTGTGTGAGCCTGTGTGAGGAGTGTGTAGGGCAGGTAGGAAGTAGAGGGCGTGGGCTGGGGTGGGGCCATGTACCTGACTGGGTAAGTAGGCGGGGCAGAATGGGGGTTTAGACAAGTTGAATGGCTGTTTGTCTCCTCAGTGATGAGTTCAGATATCAGGTCTGGAAAGGTGGAGTCAAATGATAGCTCCGCCTCCTCAGTGTGCTGCTGGGCAGGGCGATTGGTTGTGTGGGCGGGGCCATCAGTGGTGTCCATGGGCATTTCATCACACTCTAATTCTCGTAGAATAGTTGGTGTTATGGGCGGAGACTTTTCCTCCTTTACCTGCACTGGACTCACCTGTGCACTCAATGTGTGTGTGTACGAGTGTGTGTGTGCGTCACTGTGCGTGTCGTGGTGTGTGAGCAGAGCTGGTTGGCTGAGGCTGTGGCGCAGGCCTCGTCCTGGAGGCCCAAAACCCTGTGTGTGTGTGTGTGTTATCAGGATATGACCCTTCTCCTGATGTTTAAGCCCCGCCCCCTCTTCACCACACAAAAGACGATTGGGTGACAGTTGGCTGAGGGGGAGCTGATTGGATGTCGAGTGCTGTGACGACAACACCTGGTGGTGTGGGTAATTTAGTGACAGTAGAGTGGGCGGAGCATTTTTATCCTGTCCAATCAGAAGAGTTTGTCCATCACTAGAGGAGCTTCGGGGGGTTATGTCCAATCTTGTCACGGATGCCTGAGCGTCCGGGGCGGGGCTTAGAGGATGATTCAGTGAGTCCAGATCCAGTGAGGGATCAAGACAAAGAGAAGGGAGAGAGGGGGGAGGGCAAGAGGGAGAGAGAGAGTAAGAGAGGGAAGGAGACAGAGAGGCAGAGTTTGGTGTGGATGTGGAAGGAGAGAGAGAAGAGAGGGATGAAGGTGGAGAAGTTGGAGAAAGAGTCAATGCCAATGATGGAGGCTGTGGAGAAGAAAGGGGTGGGCTCTGGGAGGAGGAAGCGGAGTTTGTTGTGCTGAGAGGCGAGAGGGAGGAGCCGCCATAGGTTTGTCCCTGTTTGGGGCTGTTGAGAAAAGAATCAGGATCAAAGGGAAGTGGCACAGAGGAGGCGGGGCCAGGCACAGAGCCAGTCTGTGTGGAAGGCGGAGTCATTAATGACGGAGAGGAAGTTGCAGGGCAGAGCATTGCGCTCTGCTTGTCTGCAATTATGCGATCCGTTAACAGCAGTCCTCCAATCACGGGACTGGGCAGAAGAGTGAGGGAGAGTGTAGCCACACCTTGATTGGGTGGAGCTATGTGAGTTGGCACAGGA
>NC_060899.1:17164453-17184453 GCF_014805685.1 Silurus meridionalis
AAATCTGAACTTGAGTGTGACAGTAAGCAGTAACAGCTACACTAAGTGAGGAGGAAGTTACACACAGGAAGTGGTTTATAAGCCCCTCCCACAACAATAAATAAGCAGACAGCATCAATACACACAATCACACAATCACACACAATCACACACACACACACACACACACACACACACACACACACACACACACACACACACACAGACCTTCATCCTTAATTTAATTCATGTTTATTTGTTTTGTGTTTTTAATAATGAACATTGTCTCAGAGCAGCTTTACACAGATAATGTGGAGATAAAAATGAAGATGTTCTTTATAAGTGTAAGTTTGTCCCTGATGAACAAGTCGGTGGAGACTGTGGAAAAAACTCCCTGAGATGCAGAAGGAAGAAACCTTGAGAGGAACCAGACTCAAGAGGGAACCTTATCCTCATCTGGGTTCCACCGAATGTTTATTTATTACAGATAAACGATGTTGAGGAGCAGTGATGGAGATCAGAGCAAACTGTAGTCCTGAGTCAGTGTAGCAGACTGTAGATATTAACTACAGTCCAAATCTTCAAAGCTCCTGATCTTACTCCATACTCACTGTCCTCATCCTTACATCCTTATTCTCATCCTCATCCGCCTCTCATCCTTATCCTCTTCCTCATCCGCCTCTCATCCTTATCCTCTTTCTCATCCGCCTCACATCCTTATCCTCTTCCTCATCCGCCTCTCATCCTTATCCTCATCCTCTCATCCTTATCCTCTTCTCATCCGCCTCATCCTTATCCCTTCCTCATCATCCTCACATCCTTATCCTCTTCCTCATCCGCCTCACATCCTTATCCTCTTCCTCATCCGCCTCTCATCCTTATCCTCTTTCTCATCCGCCTCATCCTTATCCTCTTCCTCATCCTTACATCCTTATCCTCTTCCTCATCCTTACATCCTTATCCTCTTCCTCATTCTTACATCCTTATCCTCATCCGCCTCACATCCTTATCCTCTTCCTCATCCTCACATCCTTATCCTCTTCCTCATCCTTACATCCTTATCCTCTTCCTCATCCGCCTCACATCATTATCCTCTTCCTCATCCGCCTCACATCATTATCCTCTTCCTCATCATCCTCACATCCTTATCCTCTTCCTCATCACATCCGTATCCTCATCCTCATCCTCCTCACATCATTATCCTCTTCCTCATCCGCCTCACATCATTATCCTCTTCCTCATCCGCATCACATCATTATCCTCTTCCTCATCCGCCTCACATCATTATCCTCTTCCTCATCCGCCTCACATCATTATTCTCTTCCTCATCCGCCTCACATCATTATCCTCTTCCTCATCATCCTCACATCCTTATCCTCTTCCTCATCACATCCGTATCCTCATCCTCCTCACATCATTATCCTCTTCCTCATCATCCTCACATCATTATCCTCTTCCTCATCATCCTCACATCATTATCCTCTTCCTCATCCGCCTCACATCATTATCCTCTTCCTCATCCGCCTCACATCATTATCCTCTTCCTCATCACATCCGTATCCTCATCCTCATCCTCCTCACATCATTATCCTCTTCCTCACATCCTTATCCTCTTCCTCATCCTCACATCCTTATCCTCTTCCCCATCATCCTCACATCCTTATCCTCTTCCTCATCATCCTCACATCATTATCCTCTTCCTCATCCGCCTCATCATTATCCTCTTCCTCATCACATCCATTATCCTCATCCTCATCCTCCTCACATCATTATCCTCTTCCTCACATCCTTATCCTCTTCCTCATCCTCACATCCTTATCCTCTTCCCCATCATCCTCACATCCTTATCCTCTTCCTCATCATCCTCACATCCTTATCCTCTTCCTCATCATCCTCACATCCTTATCCTCTCCCTCATCCTCACATCATTATCCTCTTCCTCATCATCCTCACATCCTTATCCTCTTCCTCATCACATCCGTATCCTCATCCTCCTCACATCATTATCCTCTTCCTCATCATCCTCACATCATTATCCTCTTCCTCATCATCCTCACATCATTATCCTCTTCCTCATCCGCCTCACATCATTATCCTCTTCTTCATCCGCCTCACATCATTATCCTCTTCCTCATCACATCCGTATCCTCATCCTCATCCTCCTCACATCATTATCCTCTTCCTCACATCCTTATCCTCTTCCTCATCCTCACATCCTTATCCTCTTCCCCATCATCCTCACATCCTTATCCTCTTCCTCATCATCCTCACATCATTATCCTCTTCCTCATCCGCCTCACATCATTATCCTCTTCCTCATCACATCCGTATCCTCATCCTCATCCTCCTCACATCATTATCCTCTTCCTCACATCCTTATCCTCTTCCTCATCCTCACATCCTTATCCTCTTCCCCATCATCCTCACATCCTTATCCTCTTCCTCATCATCCTCACATCCTTATCCTCTTCCTCATCATCCTCACATCCTTATCCTCTCCTCATCCTCACATCCTTATCCTCTTCCTCATCCTCTCATCATTATCCTCTTCCTCATCATCCTCACATACTTATCCTCTTCCTCATCCTCACATCCTTATCCTCTTCCTCATCCTTACATCCTTATCCTCTTCCTCATCCTCTCATCCTTATCCCTTCCTCATCATCCTCTCATCATTATCCTCTTCCTCATCATCCTCACATCCTTATCCTCTTCCTCATCCGCCTCACATCATTATCCTCTTCCTCATCATCCTCACATCATTATCCTCTTCCTCCTCATCCTCTGATCATTATCCTCTTCCTCATCCTCACATCCTTATCCTCTTCCTCATTCGCCTCACAACCTTATCATCTTCCTCATCCTCACATCCTTATCCACTTCCTCCTCCTCACATCATTATCCTCTTCCTCATCCTTCTCACATCATTATCCTCTTCCTCAGCCTTACATCCTTATCCTCTTCCTCATCCTCTCATCCTTATCCTCTTCCTCATCATCCTCTCATCATTATCCTCTTCCTCATCATCCTCACATCCTTATCCTCTTCCTCATCCTCTCATCCTTATCCTCTTCCTCATCATCCTCACATCCTTATCCTCTTCCTCATCCTCTCATCCTTATCCTCTTCCTCATCATCCTCTCATCATTATCCTCTTCCTCATCATCCTCACATCCTTATCCTCTTCCTCATCCTCTCATCCTTATCCTCTTCCTCATCATCCTCTCATCATTATCCTCTTCCTCATCATCCTCACATCCTTATCCTCTTCCTCATCCTCACATCCTTATCCTCTTCCTCCTCCTCCTCACATCATTATCCTCTTCCTCATCCTTCTCACATCATTATCCTCTTCCTCAGCCTTACATCCTTATCCTCTTCCTCATCCTCTCATCCTTATCCTCTTCCTCATCATCCTCTCATCATTATCCTCTTCCTCATCATCCTCACATCCTTATCCTCTTCCTCATCCTCTCATCCTTATCCTCTTCCTCATCATCCTCACATCCTTATCCTCTTCCTCATCCTCTCATCCTTATCCTCTTCCTCATCATCCTCTCATCATTATCCTCTTCCTCATCATCCTCACATCCTTATCCTCTTCCTCATCCTCTCATCCTTATCCTCTTCCTCATCATCCTCTCATCATTATCCTCTTCCTCATCATCCTCACATCCTTATCCTCTTCCTCATCCTCACATCCTTATCCTCTTCCTCCTCCTCCTCACATCATTATCCTCTTCCTCATCCTTCTCACATCATTATCCTCTCCTCATCCTCACATCCTTATCCTCTTCCTCATCCTCTCATCCTTATCCTCTTCCTCATCATCCTCTCATCATTATCCTCTTCCTCATCATCCTCACATCCTTATCCTCTTCCTCATCCTCTCATCCTTATCCTCTTCCTCATCATCCTCTCATCATTATCCTCTTCCTCATCATCCTCACATCCTTATCCTCTTCCTCATCCGCCTCACATCATTATCCTCTTCCTCATCATCCTCTCATCATTATCCTCTTCCTCATCCTCACACCCTTATCCTCTTCCTCATTCGCCTCACAACCTTATCATCTTCCTCATCATCCTCACATCCTTATCCTCATCCTCTCATCCTTATCCTCTTCCTCATCATCCTCACATCATTTCCTCTTCCTCATCCTCACATCCTTATCCTCTTCCTCATCCGCCTCACATCATTATCCTCTTCCTCATCATCCTCACATCCTTATCCTCTTCCTCATCCTCACATCATTATCCTCTTCCTTATCATCCTCTCATCATTATCCTCTTCCTCATCCTCCTCCCATCCTTATCCTCTTCCTCATCCGCCTCACATCATTATCCTCTTCCTCATCCTCACATCCTTATCCTCTTCCTCATCCGCATCACATCATTATCCTCTTCCTCACATCCTTATCCTCTTCCTCATCCGCCTCACATCATTATCCTCTTCCTCATCCTCCTCCCATCCTTATCCTCTTCCTCATCTGCCTCACATCATTATCCTCTTCCTCATCCTCACATCCTTATCCTCTTCCTCATCCTCACATCATTATCCTCTTCCTCATCCGCATCACATCATTATCCTCTTCCTCCCATCCTTATCCTCTTCCTCATCCGCCTCCCATCATTATCCTCTTCCTCATCCTCACATCCTTATCCTCTTCCTCATCCGCCTCACATCATTACCCTCTTCCTCATCATCCTCACATCCTTATCCTCTTCCTCATCCTCACATCATTACCCTCTTCCTCATCATCCTCACATCATTATCCTTTTCCTCATCCTCACATCCTTATCCTCTTCCTCATCCTCACATCCTTATCCTCTTCCTCATCCGCCTCACATCATTATCCTCTTCCTCATCATCCTCTCATCCTTATCCTCTTCCTCATCCGCCTCACATCATTATCCTCTTCCTCGTCCTCACATCCTTATCCTCTTCCTCATCATCCTCTCATCCTTATCCTCTTCCTCATCCGCCTCACATCATTATCCTCTTCCTCGTCCTCACATCCTTATCCTCTTCCTCATCATCCTCTCATCCTTATCCTCTTCCTCATCCGCCTCACATCCTTATCCTCTTCCTCGTCCTCACATTCTTATCCTCTTCCTCATCATCCTCACATCCTTATCCTCTTCCTCATCCGCCTCACATCATTATCCTCTTCCTCATCATCCTCACATCCTTATCCTCATCCTCTTCCTCCTCACATCCTTATCCTCTTCCTCATCATACACAGTGAAACGACACACATATGATAAACGTGTGTGTGTGTGTGTGTGTGTGTGTGTGTGTGTTCGTTAAGGATCTCCTCGCGAAACACGGATGATAATAAAGTCTATTAGCTTTGCCGCTAACCTGCAACTTACAATAACACACACACACACACACACACACACACACACACACACACACACACACACACACACACACACACACACACACACACACACAGAGAGTATAAAACAGGCCGTACAGTTCTGGTGTAATGCGGCATGGGAAACGACAGATAAACACACACAAACACACACATACACACACATACACACACATACATACATACATCGGAAGAGTGTGTGTGGTGAAGGACATGATCAGGAGAAAGGAGAGAAAGCGGATGGACAGATGAAAAGACTGATAGAGAGACAGAAGGAGAAAGAAGGAGCAGATTCTGTCTCTTACCTTCCGCCTCCTCACACACAGCCGCCATGTTGTAGGGAATGGCCTGTGACGTCATCCAGCGGGAGCGCGCAGAGAGGTGGGGGAGAGAAAGAGAGAGAGAGAGAGAGAGAGAGAGAGATGTAAAACTGGGTAAATATTAGATGGCGGTGTGAGGTGCATGTTATCTAAAGTTGATCTAGGGTTAGGGTTAGGGTTAGGGTTAGTAATTGATCAGTTATTAATCAGTTATTAATTAATAATTGATCAGTAACGCTGCTGTTGGTCACGTTACCCCACACCTCGATCCTGATTGGTCAGAAGGTATTGCGTTTTCTGTAGCAGCAGCTCTGAAGGTTTATATAAACTCACATACTCACTGCTTCTGAGGATGTTCTCTACATAAACAGTCTCAAGATCCATGAGGTTCCTGTGGAGTTTAAACATAAGAACATGAAGACGGATTTGGACTGTAATGAATAGAAGTCTGTTACAGTGGATCAGGACTACAATCACCATGAACACTCGAGTCACTTATTCGACTTTAGCTATTAAAGATAAACTCACAGGAACTCAGTTATAAACCTGTTTATCTGTAATTGATTTCTGCGAAGCTGCTTTGGGACAATGTCCACTGTTAAAGCTCTCCACAGATCACACTGAACTGAAGTGCACTGAGAACACACTGATTATACCGTCACTGATGTAAAGATGGAGATGTTTATGCAACATGTATGAAAGGAGTCTCCAGTGTCAGTGCCCTGTAACAGTCAGAGATAAAGCTGCAACGTTTGGTTGTTAAATGAGAACGATGAAGGAATGAGTGTTTATAGCTGCTATAATGAGATTACAGCAGTCACATTCAGAGATTTTAGATGCATATAACCACAAGATATCTGTAGCATGAACACAAGAACAAGTTTTGAAGTGTGTAACAGACAGTGGTGCAGTGGTCAGGAGTGGAGCAGGAACAGTGGAGAAGCACTGGAGTGATTGTGTGAAGATCATCCTAAGCAGTACATTTACATTTGGCAGATGATCTTATCCAGAATGACTTACATTTCTCCAGTGGTGTGCAGTCAGGGTCAGTAAATCTTCTCTACTGGTCTAAACACCATCAGAAGCACTGACCGACATTTACAACTCTAAAATTTGTTCCATGAAATTGTAATAATTTATTAATCAGTTTCTTCTCTTCATGTGGTAGTGTTTCTCTCGGCTGCACTGCTTCAGTACGTGTATGTGGACGTTAGATAATTTTTTGTTCAATCAGATTTCAGTCTCTATGTGCTGCCATGTGAATCTAATCTGCTCAGAGCCTTCAGAATCAGTACTGCTGGACTTTTACCATAGAGAATATTACCTGTACTGTATATTTAAGTATACAGTAGGTTTACTAGTCGGCGCTATACTTGGTTTTTGTCTTTTGTCTTGTCTTGTGTTGTCTGTCTGCACTCTGTCTGTCTGTACTGTTCTTTTGTTTGCACTGTTTGCACCAGGCTGCACTCGATGCACTTTATGTTGTTTTGTTTTTTAGTGTAGCACCAGGGTTTCGGAGGAACGTTGTTTCGTTTTTACTGTGTACTGTGTACCACTGTGTATAGTGAAAATGACAATAAAAACCACTTGACTTGACTTGACTTGACCAACAGCTCTGTTTCTTTAACCAATCAGATTTCAGATTCTCCTCACAGAGCAGATCACTGGACCAGAATAGCGTCAGTATTTCCGTCCTCTGATTGGTTGTTCAGAGGGAAACTGTTACAGTCGAGTTGGACTGGTAAAACACGTGTGAAGCTCTGCACACGTTCATACATCTGAGTTAGAGTTTTTTACACCTACAGAGGAAGAACAATTTATTTGGTCTCAAACATACTTTAAAAATCCATTGTGAAGAAAAGCGAGACATGGTGAGGAGGTCACCAACCCTGAAGCTAGCTAGCGTGTCTCAGCCCGGGAAAGGGTTTGATCTCCACTTCCAGACCAGTGAATACGAGCGGTACCACTGGATTACAGCTTCTGGGGGGCGCTGCACATTATAAGTCTGTATCTCTGGTGAGTAGGTTGTGTTTTATTTCCATTTTAATGGTTTTGTCATGTTATTAGATAAATATTGATTGTGATCTGCTCCAGATGTTGTAGGTGCACAGTTGTGGTTGTAGTGTAGAGGTTTGGAGTGTAACTGGGTTTGTTGGTTTAGTAAAATGGTTTTCACCTACAGATGTGGACCGTCTCTCTGTAATGCCACATGTTGTTATATTGTGTTTTTGTATTGTATTAATGGTTTATATAATTGTGACGTGATAGTGGTGTATTAAGAGGTGGATTAATTAACTCACTGAAGACCCTGGTACCAAATACACGGCCGTTCTACTGCATTTATCTAATGAGCAACTATGGGGTTGAATCTCATACAGCTGAGCAGGTGAGGGTTAAGAGCCTGCTGGAATTACTGGTGGTGGGATTTTAACTCAAGACCTTTTGACCAGAAGTCTTACATCAGGACACCTTAACCACTGAGCTCCCTGTTCCCTCAGACTAAATAAAAGGGAGTTACTAACAGAGTAACATCAGGGACCAGGCAGCTGCTTTTCGGCACTTTATTTCTCGCTCTTTTATTTCTCCACTTGAACAGAAGATGAGGTTCATGAAGGTACAGAAGATACAGAAAATACAGGAGAGAGGACATGCAGGGCATTTCTGCCTAAAGCAGGAGATTAATGTGATGAACATGTGTGTGACTATAAATAGATAAAACATGTATAATTAAACAGAATAAATGAAACAGTCAGAGCTGCAGATTTGAAGGAATTCACCAGGATCTGAGCTTCATGACCTTCCATCCTGTTATTATTATTACATGGCAAACTGAACACTGTGTCAGTAACATCACTACAGACAGAAACACAGCTGTGTGTGTAGAGAAAATAGTTTATTTCCTTGTATAAAATCATTGCATAGCATTACACACACACACACACACACACACACACACACACACACACACACACACACAGAGTGTCAGTGAGAGAACAGTTCCACTGTAATGTAAACTCTACACAGGAGTAGGTGATGATCAGACAAGATTCAGTGGGAGGAGCTTCATTTTGACCATCACTCAGAGCCATACATCAGGATCCTACATCCCCTGTCTGATACTCTGTATGATCTGAAAAATAGCTGAGAGACAGACAGGTGGGGGAAAGAGAGAGAGAGAGGGGGAGAGGGGGGGAGCGAGAGAGAGAGAGAGAGAGAGAGAGAGGGGAACAGATTTAAGAAGATTTCTAATATTTTTCACTCATTGTCATATTATTTAAAATTTGCCATAAACATACTACAATGGACCCCGGTTATGTCGATGTCCTAGGGGGTCGCCAAAAAGCATCGAGATAACCGATGATCAAGATAAACGAAAATCAAAATGGCGGCAGTATATTAACGTGCTTGAAATTTCTTTATGTACATGATGTGCGTTAATAAATGAGAATGTGCATGCACGTGTTTTTGAAGGGGTTTTTACACAACAGCGTTGCCGCGATTTGTTTGAAGAAGGCATGCTATAAAAATACATACAGTACATGTTTATCTGTCAGGAATCCACCTGCCACGCCCCCTTCAGCGTGTCAGGTGCTTTCTCGGCCGCTTTCTCTGAAGCTCCGCTTCAATCGCGCACATATGGTGCTCGTTTATCATCATCACCAGCTCCTATTTAAACTTCCACACTCTCACCGTCCGTTATTGTTGGTATATGTTGGTTCACAGCGGTCGTTGTTATCGCGCATGTGTATCCCGGTACGTGTCTTCCCACCGGCACTCTCTCAACGGCTGTGCTTTTCTTCCCAAAGCCGCGCCGCACCGCGGATCCCCGATCCTGCCGGTGTTCATTCTATGATTTTGCTGCTCATCACACGTTCTCCCCTGTGCTGTTCAGCGCCACGCTTCTACTTTCGCCTCCCGTTCATCGCATAACATTTAACAACAAAAGGCATATGTGCACTAACTAACAGCAGAGATTCACCAGTATACAATACAACACCTGGAGCAGCTGTAAGGATTGATTTTTCCGCCACTTCCGCGAGTTCTTCTGCGGCTGCACCGAGATAACCGACGTAAATGGCAAATCCCCCCCCCCCCTTGTGCTCGAGATATCAGGGTTCAGCGACATAAAAGAATCGACATAACCGATAAAAAATGCTTAGACAAAGCGAGAATTTGGCGGTTCCACTTCAAAAACGTCGACTTAATAGGGTTGTCGAGGTAACCGAGGTCGAGATAACCGGGTTCCACTGTATATACGTGTATAAGGAGCTGCCTTCCTTTTACCTGTCTCACCTCCGTCTGCCAAACTCCTACATCACCTGTCTCACCTCCGTCTGCCAAACTCCTACATCACCTGTCTCACCTCCGTCTGCCAAACTCCTACATCACCTGTCTCACCTCCGTCTGCCAAACTTCTACATGACCTGTCTCACCTCCGTCTGCCAAACCCCTACATCACCTGTCTCACCTCCGTCTGCCAAACCCCTACATCACCTGTCTCACCTCCGCCTGCCAAACTCCTACATCACCTGTCTCACCTCCGTCTGCCAAACTCCTACATGACCTGTCTCACCTCCGTCTGCCAAACCCCTACATCACCTGTCTCACCTCTGTCTGCCAAACCCCTACATCACCTGTCTCACCTCCGTCTGCCAAACCCCTACATCACCTGTCTCACCTCCGTCTGCCAAACCCCTACATCACCTGTCTCACCTCCGCCTGCCAAACCCCACATCACCTGTCTCACCTCCGTCTGCCAAACCCCTACATCACCTGTCTCACCTCCGCCTGCCAAACTCCTACATCACCTGTCTCACCTCCGCCTGCCAAACCCCTACATCACCTGTCTCACCTCCGTCTGCCAAACCCCTACATCACCTGTCTCACCTCTGTCTGCCAAACTCCAACATCACCTGTCTCACCTCCGTCTGCCAAACCCCTACATCACCTGTCTCACCTCCGTCTGCCAAACTCCAACATCACCTGTCTCACCTCCATCTTTCAGACTCCTACATCACCTGTCTCACCTCCGCCTGCCAAACCCCTACATCACCTGTCTCACCTCCGCCTGCCAAACTCCAACATCACCTGTCTCACCTCCGCCTGCCAAACTCCACATCACCTGTCTCACCTCCGCCTGCCAAACCCCTACATCACCTGTCTCACCTCTGTCTGCCAAACTCCAACATCACCTGTCTCACCTCCGCCTGCCAAACCCCTACATCACCTGTCTCACCTCTCTGCCAAACTCCAACATCACCTGTCTCACCTCCATCTTTCAGACTCCTACATCACCTGTCTCACCTCCGTCTGCCAAACCCCTACATCACCTGTCTCACCTCCGTCTGCCAAACTCCAACATCACCTGTCTCACCTCCGTCTGCCAAACTCCTACATCACCTGTCTCACCTCCGTCTGCCAAACGAATGTAATAAGATCGGCCATGTAATAATAAACACTTACCTGATCCACACACTACAAACACAAACAGAGCGAGGAGCCACGGTCCCACTGGAGATTTCTCCTCTCCCTGTACCCGCTAACAAACACACACACACACACACACACACACCAATAAAGGATAAGTCATTACATCATAAACCTGTAAAAATTATTATAAAGAACACTTCAGTTCTCTAAATCTACTCTGTGGAGCCAAAACTATCACTTTCAGGACTCCTTGTTCTTTTCTACACTGAAGATCGTTTTAATGATGCTGGCTGTATGTTTGGGCTCATTGTCCTGCTGCAGAATAAATTCTGGGTCAGTCCAATAACCCCCCAGATGGTACTGCATGATGGAGAAGTATCTGCCTGTATTTCTGCATTGAGAACACTATTAATCCTGAACACATCAACTCCATCTGCAGAAACGCAAATCCAAACCTGCAGGAAACCTCCACCATGCTTCACTGTTTCCTGCAGACACTCATTATTGTGTCCCTCTCCAGACTTTCAGCCATCCTGCCTTCTGCTACAGCAAACCTTTTTTTGCCCTTGTCCAAAGCTCCTGCTGCCATTTTTTTGCCAACAGTTCCTCTGTTTTCATGCAGAGTTGAGACACTGAGCCTCGTTTCCATGTTGGAGGTTTGGCTTTTTGGCCACAATACTTTCATGAAAATCACTTCTCCAGACAGTAGATGGGCATACCTGGGTTCTACTGGTTTCCTCCACTTCATTGCTGATGACTATGCTGGACATTTTCCAATGTTGAAGGGAATTAAGCATGATGCGTATTTCATCTGCTGCATTAAGTTTCTTTGCTTGATCACTGCATTTACACTCCTAAACATCACCCATTTATTTATGCTTCTTCAAAATAGCTTGAAACCCCAGTGTGATTTGAGATCTTTGCCTGGAAGAGACCTTACTGCTGCGGTAGAACTTCCATGTGTGTTGTTGCTGTGTTCACTATTGCCATGGTGTCAGACCCGAGACATGAAACTGTCTTCCACAACCTCACCTTAATAGCAGAGTTTGGTTTCTTACCCAGTTTGAAGCTCCTACACCGCTGTTTCTTTATCACTTCATCAATGGGGATCAACCTACAGATGAAACTGATGATCATCAGCACCTGCTAATGCACAAACCTGCTAATCACACCACACCCACCAGCTAATCACACCACACCCACCAGCTAATCACACCCACCAGCTAATCACACCACACCCACCAGCTAATCACACCACACCCACCAGCTAATCACACCCACCAGCTAATCACCACACCCACCAGCTAATCACACCACACCCACCAGCTAATCACACCCACCAGCTAATCATATCACACCCACCAGCTAATCACATCACACCCACCAGCTAATCACATCACACCCACCAGCTAATCACACCACACCCACCAGCTAATCACACACCCACCAGCTAATCACACCACACCCACCAGCTAATCACACCACACCCACCAGCTAATCACATCACACCCACCAGCTAATCACATCACACCCACCAGCTAATCACACACCCACCAGCTAATCACATCACACCCACCAGCTAATCACACCACACCCACCAGCTAATCACACCACACCCACCAGCTAATCACACCACACCACCAGCTAATCACATCACCCACCAGCTAATCACATCACACCCACCAGCTAATCACACCACACCCACCAGCTAATCACACCACACCCACCAGCTAATCACACCCACCAGCTAATCATCACACCCACCAGCTAATCACACCACACCCACCAGCTAATCATCACACCCACCAGCTAATCACACCACACCCACCAGCTAATCACATCACACCACCAGCTAATCACACCACCAGCTAATCACACCACCCACCAGCTAATCACCACCCACCAGCTAATCACACCACCAGCTAATCACATCACACCCACCAGCTAATCACACCACCAGCTAATCACACCACCAGCTAATCACATCACACCCACCAGCTAATCACCACCCACCAGCTAATCACATCACACCCACCAGCTAATCACACACACCCACCAGCTAATCACATCACACCCACCAGCTAATCACACCCACCAGCTAATCACACCACCAGCTAATCACACACCCACCAGCTAATCACATCACACCCACCAGCTAATCACACCACACCCACCAGCTAATCACACCACACCCACCAGCTAATCACATCACACCCACCAGCTAATCACACCACACCCACCAGCTAATCACACCACACCCACCAGCTAATCACACCACCAGCTAATCACACCCACCAGCTAATCACCACACCCACCAGCTAATCACACCACACCCACCAGCTAATCACATCACACCCACCAGCTAATCACACCCACCAGCTAATCACACCCACCAGCTAATCACATCACACCCACCAGCTAATCACACCACACCCACCAGCTAATCACATCACACCCACCAGCTAATCACACACCCACCAGCTAATCACATCACCCACCAGCTAATCACACCCACCAGCTAATCACACCCACCAGCTAATCACACCCACCAGCTAATCACATCACACCCACCAGCTAATCACACCACACCCACCAGCTAATCACACCACACCCACCAGCTAATCACATCACACCCACCAGCTAATCACACCACACCCACCAGCTAATCACACCACACCCACCAGCTAATCACATCACACCCACCAGCTAATCACACCACACCCACCAGCTAATCACATCACACCCACCAGCTAATCACACCACACCCACCAGCTAATCACACCACACCCACCAGCTAATCACACCACACCCACCAGCTAATCACATCACACCCACCAGCTAATCACACCCACCAGCTAATCACACCACCAGCTAATCACATCACACCCACCAGCTAATCACACCACCCACCAGCTAATCACATCACACCCACCAGCTAATCACACCACCCACCAGCTAATCACATCACACCCACCAGCTAATCACACCCACCAGCTAATCACACCCACCAGCTAATCACATCACACCCACCAGCTAATCACACCACACCCACCAGCTAATCACACCACACCCACCAGCTAATCACATCACACCCACCAGCTAATCACACCACACCCACCAGCTAATCACACCACCCACCAGCTAATCACACCCACCAGCTAATCACACCCACCAGCTAATCACACCACACCAGCTAATCACACCACACCCACCAGCTAATCACATCACACCCACCAGCTAATCACACCCACCAGCTAATCACACCCACCAGCTAATCACATCACACCCACCAGCTAATCACACCACACCCACCAGCTAATCACATCACACCCACCAGCTAATCACACCACACCCACCAGCTAATCACATCACACCCACCAGCTAATCACACCCACCAGCTAATCACACCCACCAGCTAATCACACCCACCAGCTAATCACATCACACCCACCAGCTAATCACACCACACCCACCAGCTAATCACACCACACCCACCAGCTAATCACATCACACCCACCAGCTAATCACACCACCCACCAGCTAATCACACCCACCAGCTAATCACACCCACCAGCTAATCACACCCACCAGCTAATCACACCACACCCACCTGACTGCGGTCCTACACAATCCCTGAGTGTGTGAGAATAACAACTGAAAGCAGGACGTCGCACCAAATCCTGATGTCATTTTAATTTAAATTCTGATTATATACTTCACGTGTGTGTGTTAGTTACCGCGGTCTTTTGCACGTGCCCCCGCTGTGTGATGGTCTTGCTGTGTTTCTCGTTCGCTACTTTCATCCGCTGCAGCAGCGCCATGATGACCGGAAATGATCGATATTTACACGTCACACTGAAACGCGCTCGCGCCTGAAAGTGAAACCACGCGGATGCTTTTTTCTTTTTTTTGGGATTTAATCAGAAAAGCGGAAGTCGCGAGCGGCGCTAATAGCCGAGATGCTAGCTACCGCAGACCCGTGGAGCACGTGACAACACACACACACACACACACACACACACACACACACACACACACACACACCCCGCACGTCATCAGACCATGTGACCTAGGGTTGCTCGTCATCAGTTTGATCCCGGAAGTGAACCTGACTGAATCATTTAGTATGTTTCAATTAAATAATTTCATTAATTACAAAAGATAAGAGAAGAAACTCAGAGTAAGAGAACAAGAGCCCAAACTACCAAAACACACAGTAAAAAATATTATGGTTGTGTAAAAAATGTGATAGTTTAGGAGGCAGTTTATTGATATTGTAGTTATATAATAAGAAATAAAAAAAACAAGGTTAAAAAGAGTTTTACAAACGCAATTGTGCATTAATATTTATCTTACATTTATTATTTAAGGGAACAACATCTAGAAAATAGAGACCAGCACTTTGAATTACAGACTTTTTGATATTGCGTCTCTTGCGTTTCCACAGGACGTGAATCTGTCAGTAACAGCACATCTGTCCACATGTAAAGAGAGAGCAGATGAGATCAACCTCGAGATCAACCTCGAGATCAACCTCGAGATCAACCCTCTCACACATGAATCTTACTGCAACCATCTGAATCCTGTAGGAGATCTGATTCAGTACCACACTCAGTGATCAGAGCTCCCCCAGGGGTCAGAGGTCATGCTCTATTCCCACATGGTACTTCTGTAAATTATACCACACACATCAATGTTCTCAAGCTTTTACTGATGTATCCCACAATCCCCTGCTCTCCACCTGGACATGATATCAGCTAGTCGCTAACTAGCAATTTACTATTCGGTACACAAACAAACTAACAAACAAACAAACACACATCACATACAGAAGTCTGTTATCTAAACTCATGATAATACACACACACACACACACACACACACAAATCCATTCAAACTGTCTTTTCGTACATCAGTTCACCAGGGTTGCATACAGGTTCTCTCAGGTTCTGGGTTTTCTCCTCATTGCCTCTCAGGGTTTCTCTTCACACACTCACACTCTGGTTTCCTCCTGAATTTATATAAAATATAATATAATATAATATAATATAATAAAATATAATATAACATTTAATTATGAAGGTTTTATCTGTAAAATTCTCTGCAATTTTGGGCTAAAAGTGTTGGTGCATCATCTCCTCTCTCACACCACAGACGTAGACTAGTGTCTGAAGCTCACAGTGAGCAGCAGAAGGCAGTAAGAAGTCTGGGGTTAATGTGGATGAGACAGAGGGAGTCAGTGATGAGAACATGACTGAGAACAGAGACATTCCTGATCACCTGATCATCATCATCTTTTCTCTGCCTGTGTTCTATATGGTGGATCTTCAGTCTGAATTCATTCATTGGAGAACATCTAAAATTCTTCTGTATTAATATATTAATATGATGTGAATTTACCTGTGTGGCACTTTTAAAAACATGAGTACCTTTACCTCTACTGAGTGAAGGGTGTGTGTACTTCTTCCACTGCTGTGACACACACACACACACACACACACACACACACTCTCTCTCTCTCTAACCCAAGCTGCTCTTTTATTGATTCAAATACAGTTTATTATTATTAAATATAATGTTTTCTACAGTTCACACTGCAATTACATTTGTGTGTGTGTGTGTGTGTGTGTGTGTGTGTGTGTGTGTGTGTGTGTGTGTGTGTTAGGATGGTGAACATGGCCATTGAGGGTGTGCCATGAACCACAGTGTGTGCCACAGTGCATGTTTGCATGTAGGGATGCCTGAAAGGAAAATAATCATACGTAATGAGACCCACAGCAGAGAGAGATCAACTTCAATTTCACTAAAATCTGTCATCATCATCATCATCATTACAGATTATCGTGTCCACCAACCCCCCAACACAGACACCACATACAGACACACAGTGCTGGTTTTATTATCCTCATGAGGACTTTCCACTGATTTGTTTATTGCTAATGTTAAATAATGCTAATGCTAAACTCAGGCTCAGGAGGAAACCTTTCAGCTTGTCGTTTTTAATAAAGCACTTTTTAGTGGGGACCAGCGGGACATTCCTCACAGTAAAGCTTGTACATTTTTCTCTATCAACATGAAGTTAATTAGTCCTCATAAAGGGCAACACACACACACGAACACACAAACAGAGCCCTGGAGAAGAGGTCAGGGCGGGTCAGAGTCTCAGGTAAGTTTTGTTTCTCACTACATTTCTGAACCAGGATCAGTGCTTGCTCCTCAATCACACCTCCAGCCATCTTCACTCCTCCAGCTAGTGAGTCTATCTTACCATCTGTGTCTGACACTTGGTGTATGTGGAAGTGTGTGGAGGTATGTGGAGGTGTGTATAAGTGTGGGGAGGTGTGGAAGTGTTGGTTTGGCTGGATTAGTGGTATTAGCGTCGGCGTCAGCAGCCCAGTCCGCTAAGCGCTCCGATGCGGTCCACTTTAATGCCGAAGCAGCCTCGCGCAGAGCTCTTCCTGTTCCTCACACGTAACTTCCTGTGCCTCAACAGGAAGTTGAGGACAGGATGAGACACCAGGCCCTGAGGTTCCTTCATCACAATGCCTCCTGACAGACCACGCCTATCTCTCTCTGTGGGGGCGGGGCTTTGAGCTGAGCCTTCTGTGATCTCTGGTTGGGACAATAAGAGGGATGTGATCTGTGATCCGAACAGATCCTGTAGAATCTGACACACACACACACACACACACACACACACACACACACACACACCCCTTTAATGGATAATGTAAAGATTTAATTAGTTTTAGGACACAATAAATATTATTCTGCGATTATAAAGCTGTGAAGTTGAGCATTTCAGTTCCACAGTTCTCTTCACAGCATCTAATAGGTGTGGTGTGGTTCTGAGTGTTGCTCATGTAGCAGCACCACAATCTTCTTGTTCTTCTTCCGGCTGCTCCCATTATGAGTCGCCACACCAGATCGTCCGTTTCAATACCCCCTGTCATCTACATCTGCCTCTTTCACACCAACTACCTGCATGTCTTCCCTCACCACATCCATAAACCTCCTCCCTGGTCTTCCTATTTTCATCCTTCCTGGTGTCTCCATCCTCAGCATTTTCCTACTGATATACCCCATGTCCCTCCTCTGCACATGTCCAAACCATCTCAATCTCACCTCCCTCACCTTGTCTCCAAAACGTCCTACATGCGCTGTCCCTCTAATAAACTCATCTCTAATCCTGTCCATCGTCATCACTCCCAACGAACATCTCAACATCTTCAGCTCTGCTACCTCCAGCTCCACCTCCTGTCTTCTACTCAATGCCACTGTCTCTAATCCATACAACATCTCAGGTCTCACCACAGTCCTATAAACTTTCCCTTTCACTCTCACAGATACTCTTCTATCACAAATCACTCCTGCTATCACTCTTCTCCACCCACTCCACCCTGCCTGCACTCTTTTCTTCACTTCTCTAACACACTCTCCATTACTTTGCACTGTTGACCCCAGGTACCTGAACTCCTCCACCTTCTCCACCTCTTCTCCCTGCAACCACACCACTCCCTCCCTCTCATTCACACATTCACACACATGTACTCTGTCTTACTCCTACTGACTTTCATTCCTCTTCTCTCCAGCGTGTACCTCCACCTCTCCAGGATCTTCTCAACCTGCTCACTACTCTCACCACAAATCACAATATCATCCGCAAACATCATAGTGCATGGAGACTCCTGTCTGACCTCGTCCTTCAACCTGTCCCTCACCACCGTAAACAGGAAAGGGCTCAGGGCTGATCCTTGATGCAGTCCAACCTCCACCTTGAACCAGTCTGTCGTTCCTACTGCACACTTCACTGCTGTCACACTGTCCTCATACATGTCCTGCACCACCCTCACATACTTCTCTGACACACCAGACTTCCTCATACAATACCACAACTCCTCTCTCCACCCTGTCGTACACTTTCTCTAAGTCCACAAACACACAATGCAGCTCCTTCTGACCTTCTCTATACTTCTCCATCAACATCCTCAAAGCAGATAATGCATCTGTGGTGCTCTTCCTCAGCATGAAACCATACTGCTGCTCACAGATGGTCACCTCTTCTCTCAGCCTGGCTTCCACTACTCTTTCCCATAACTTCACAAGATAAGATAAGATAAGATAAGATAAGATAAACCTTTATTCATCCCACAGTGGGGAAATTTCTTTGATACAGCAGCATGAAAAAATAAAAAATAAATGCAAATAAATAAAAGAATAGACGATTCATGGTGTGACTGATCAACTTTATTCCCCTGTAGTTACTGCAGGTCTGCACGTCTCCCTTATTCTTAAAGATCAGAACCAGCACACTCCTTCTGATGATGTAAGGATTCCATACAATCGAATGTGAACACAGGGGAACTCTGCGAGGAACCGAGAACAACCAGTCTGATTCACAGCAACGTGGGGTGTGTGTGTGTGTGTGTGTGTGTTAGGAGAAATGAGCACTCACCTGAGAGTCTGGTCTCTTTGACAATGGTTGGCTCATTACCTCTGTCACCATGGTGATTAAAAGGAGAAGAGGAAAAAGGCAGGAGGATAAAGAGGCCATCTTGGATAATGATATTTGGCAAAAGTCAAATAAATAACAGCCTTTTCCTCCTTCAAAATAAATACAAAAATAAAAGTTAATAAAAATCTCTCTCTTGGTCGTGTTCTCTCTGAAGAGCAGCAGTGTGTATCCGTTGTATATTGTGATGTGTGTGTGTGTGTGTGTGTCGTGGTGGTGATGATGGTGGTGTGTTCTGTCCTGTGCAGGACTCGTCTGTTCTGAGAGCCGACGCCACGGCGACCAATTTAAAGCCCACGGCTGTGATGTCACAGATTCCATCCTGTTACCATCGAGACAAACAACGAACATTAACATTCATCTATCTATCTTTTA
>NC_060899.1:17189453-17194453 GCF_014805685.1 Silurus meridionalis
TCTGTGTGTGTGTGTGTGTGTGTGTGTGTGTGTGTGTGTGTGTGTGGTGGGGGATGTGTGGACATTCAGAGATTCATCTTCCTGAGGTAAGCAGTTATGTCATACACAGGAGGATTGACTTTTCCACCAGGAGCATCTTTCACTCCTTTAGCTATCACGAGAGCTAAGGGAGAGAGAGAGAGAGAGAGAGAGAGAGAGAGAGAGAGAGACAGAGAGAGAGAGAGAGTCAGTTCATTCAGCTCAGTACATGGTACACATTCTTCAGTACACAGTAATAATGAGTTAAACCAGAAGGAAATGCAGGAAGTGCAGGTCAGATCCTCAGAAGCATGATGTTCTACAAGATTCCACTGGTTAGTTTATGGTAGTTAAAGGTATTACATGATTTTGTTGGTAAATGCTGCAGAGATTTTAAAGATTATTTTAATGCTAAATGTAAAGCTTTTCCTCGTCACCTCTCTGAAGCAGTGCTGTATGCTCTACAGTGCATCTCATGACTCATGTTCCTCATAAGGTTCCTCTCATTACATCTGAGGGATTTTCTCTTCACCCCTAACACCCATGACCTCACTCCACATCTCCATCCAATCCTCATTAAATCAATACATTTATCAAATCCTCTTTATTCTACAAACACAGGCAGCAAACAACCAACACATGCAGCTGTGGGATCTGATGCACTTTGTAGTGAAAGGTTTCTACACCTTACAGTGACTTTAAACACCGTAAAGTGTGGACCTGAACGTGTGTGTGTGTGTGTGTGTGTGTGTGTTATACCTTTATGTGTTTTGCCCACAGTGAAGGGTAAGGGATTAGGGTCTTTTTCTGTGATCTTCATTTTCAGGTCCATGGTGTTCTGGCCATCAGCATGCAGTGCGTCTCTCAGCACGGTGCACTTCCTCCCCGCCAGAGTCACTCCATTAGCAAATAAACTGCTGCGGTCATTTGCAACCAGGGTCTTTACCTCCGCTGCCTACATGGGGAAACACACACATGTTGTAACATGAAGTGGATTTTTGTAGCACCCTGCCAACCACAGTGCACACACACACACACACACACACACACACACACACACACACACACACACACATACCTGAATCCACAAACATTCCTACTGCAGAGTAGTTTCATGTCTCATCATGTTTAGTCAGTGTTGCTTCATTTAAAGCCCCAACACCCCACACACACACACACACCCCACACACAGTCTACACAACTGAATAAGCGGAAAAAAACATTGCTTAGGGCAAAGCTTACATTACACACACACACACACACACACACACACACACACACACACACAGACTGTTACATTTGTCTAGCGGGTCTGGATGAGTGAGTTGAGGATGTTGAGATGATTGAGAAAGCAGCCAGTTTCAGACACTGGTATGAAGATTAGAGAGGTAAAGTGATTCATAGTGTAACAAGGACTACAATCAAGCAGACCTAATTAAACTCTCTGTGTGTGTGTGTGTGTGTGTGTGTGTGTGTGTGTGTAAATACTACAGACATGCAAAGACTTGAAGAGGGGAACAAGCACAGGCACAAAATATTTCTCTCTCTCTCACCCACACACACACACAAACACACACACACACACACACACACAGATAGAAACCCTAGATATATACAGTTGTGTGTGTAATTCTCACGTACAATATGCACAAGAATGAGGAACACTAAACACTTCCTACTCTGGCTTTATCTATTTGTATGTGTGTGTGTGTGTGTGTGTGTGTGTGAGAGAGAGATAATCCTGCATTACTGTATTCACTCCTTGAGGTAGAGTTCATCATATGAAACTGAGCAAAAGTAAAGATCAGAGTTTGAATCTCTTAAACATCCACACTTTCTACAGTAATATAAAGTGAAATGAACCCAAAGATAAATGAAGTCAGTAGATTCACGCGCCGTTAATTGGAATGCGTTGCACGCGCAGCCGGAAGTGAGTCGCATCCTCCCGCTGCACTACTTCCCGCTTTTTAATTCGCCTTTGACCAAATAAGGAGCGGTTTGGGCTGCAGCGCTTCACCGCGCGCGCCCTGAGGCACTCAATTTCAGGGCAAAAAAACGTTTATGATGCACGAGCCACAAACTACTAACACACACACACACACACACACACACACAGAGTGGATATAATAGTCGAGTTGGTAAAGGATGAATTGATAAGATGAACGGATACACACACGATACGATAAAAGTGAAGCGCGGGCACATATCCGGTCTCCATCACGCGCTAATGAAGCAGTAATAACTCATACACACACGACGGGCTTCACCGCGCGCGCTAACCCGGGATAAACTCAGTGTGTGTGCGTGCGTGCGCGCGCGTACCGTGACTCCGCTGAGCCAGCCGCCAGGTGATGACGCCCACACTGACTCCTGCCCCGGTGTGTGTCCGATGATGACGGCGTCGTCCAGCCATTCGCTCTTGGTCAGACTCTGGATATAGCTGTCCCAACTCATCTTCTAGCCTGGGGTTGTTCTGGAACTGTCACAAATGTACAATTCTGAGTTTGTAAAGAAAAAAGAATTGAAGGAGGAAGTGAATGATGAAGCGAGCACGCGCTCGGTACCTGTTCTCTCGGATCCTCCTGGTGACTTTAAGCAAAGCTGCTGCGATGCAAAAGTGAGCAGGAGGAAGTTACTGAGAGTTTTATAGTGAACGGGGCAGTTCCGCCCTGCCCTGCCTTGCCTCGGGGTAACTTCCGCACAGAGACACACAGAGAGAGAGAGAGAGAGAGAGAGAGAGAGAGAGAGAGAGAAGATGAAAAGTGATTGTCTCTCCTCCGTCTGATAAACTGATCATAGAATTCCACAAGGGAAGATTAAATACACACACACACACACACACACATATATATATATATATATATATATATATACAGGAGTGCAGAATTATTAGGCAAGTTGTATTTTGAGGATTAATTTTATTTGAGGATTTAATTTGAACAACAACCATGTTCTCAATGAACACAAAAAACTCATTAATATCAAAGCTGAATATTTTTGGAAGTAGTTTTTAGTTTTAGCTATTTTAGGGGATATCTGTGTGTGCAGGTGACTATTACTGTGCATAATTATTAGGCAACAACAAAAACAAATTCATACCCATTTCAATTATTTATTTTACCAGTGAAACCAATATAACATCTCAACATTCACAAATATACATTTCTGACATTCAAAACCAAACAAAACAAATCAGTGACCAATATAGCCACCTTTCTTTGCAAGGACACTCAAAAGCCTGCCATCCATGGATTCTGTCAGTGTTTTGATCTGTTCACCATCAACATTGCGTGCAGCAGCAACCACAGCCTCCCAGACACTGTTCAGAGAGGTGTACTGTTTTCCTCCTTGTAAATCGCACATTTGATGATGGACCACAGGTTCTCAATGGGGTTCAGATCAGGTGAACAAGGAGGCCATATCATTAGATTTTCTTCTTTTATACCCTTTCTTGCCAGCCACGCTGTGGAGTACTTGGGCGTGTGTGATGGAGCATTGTCCTGCATGAAAATCATGTTTTTCTTGAAGGATGCAGACTTCTTCCTGTACCACTGCTTGAAGAAGGTGTCTTCCAGAAACTGGCAGTAGGACTGGGAGTTCAGCTTGACTCCATCCTCAACCCGAAAAGGCCCCACAAGCTCATCTTTGATGATACCAGCCCAAACCAGTACTCCACCTCCACCTTGCTGGCGTCTGAGTCGGACTGGAGCTCTCTGCCCTTTACCAATCCAGCCACGGGCCCATCCATCTGGCCCATCAAGACTCACTCTCATTTCATCAGTCCATAAAACCTTAGAAAATCAGTCTTGAGATATTTCTTGGCCCAGTCTTGACGTTTCAGCTTGTGTGTCTTGTTCAGTGGTGGTCGACTTTCTGCCTTTCTTACCTTGGCCATGTCTCTGAGTATTGCACACCTTGTGCTTTTGGGCACTCAGTGATGTTGCAGCTCTGAAATATGGCCAAACTGGTGGCAAGTGGCATCTTGGCAGCTGCACGCTTGACTTTTCTCAGTTCACGGGCAGTTATTTTGCGCCTTGGTTTTTCCACACGCTTCTTGCGACCCTGTCGACTATTTTGAATGAAACGCTTGATTGTTCGATGATCACGCTCAGAAGCTTGGCTATTTTAAGACTGCTGCATCCTCTGCAATATATCTCACTATTTTTGACTTTTCTGAGCCTGTCAAGTCCTTCTTTTGACCCATTTTGCCAAAGGAAAGGAAGTTGCCTAATAATTATGCACACCTGATATAGGGTGTTGATGTCATTAGACCACACCCCTTCTCATTACAGAGATGCACATCACCTAATATGCTTAATTGGTAGTAGGCTTTCCAGCCTATACAGCTTGGAGTAAGACAACATGCATAACGAGGATGATGTGGTCAAAATACTCATTTGCCTAATAATTCTGCACTCCCTGTATATATATATCCCAAACTGGAAAGTTGGTTCTTGGAGGACAGGAGAGGAAACTGATGTGGTCTTCTGCTAATCATTTACTTGCTCACTATGGTGGTTCCTAGATCATTTCAGTTAGTTTGAATCTGGTCATGAATGTTTCTAATCACAAGGCGTTTTCATCCACACAACTGTCTCCTTTTCAGGGGGTTTGTTTTTGTACCACTCTGTGCAAACTCAAGAGATATTTTTGTGTGAAAATCCCAGCAGGAGATCAGCAGATCCTAAAATACTCAAACCAGCTGATCTGATTCTTTCAACCATGTGGCAGATAAAATCACAGAGACGAGACTTCTTCATCAGACTGGTGTTTGATGTGAACATTCGCTGAAGCTCTTGGCCTGAAGCTGTAGGGTTTGATACACTGTGCTCCTGGTGTTCAGTAGATGGGCAGGTGTTCCCATTAAAGTGGCCGCCGAGTGTACAGATCTAGAGGAGTTTTAAAGATGAATGTGAGATTTTACACAACACTCTGCATGACCCTCACACTCCCTGCTCACTTCCCCTACACACTATCCCTTG
>NC_060899.1:17199453-17214453 GCF_014805685.1 Silurus meridionalis
CTGCATCACCACCACCACCCCTTTATCACTCCCCTCACTCCAAACATCCCTCCATCTCCCCCATTATCCCTGAGTCACCCCATCTTTCCTCCATTATCATCCCTCCATCAGCCCCATCAATCTAGAGAGACAGACTAATAAATAGGCAGACAGAAACACAGACTGAGAGATGAAAAGCAAGAGAAATTATTCTGCAAGCCTGAACCACAACATCCTGTTTGTCAATGTAAAAGCTGTAAGCAGACAGGAAATGATGTTGGGTGTTTCTCCCTCCTTCAAACACACACACATACAGTCGCACGCACACACACACACACACACACACACACACACACACACACACACACACACACACACACACAAACATGCGTGCGCACACAGTGTGAAACACTTTAAGAATCTGAGAAGCTCTCGCTGACACTTTGATGTGAATCTGCTGGTTCAGATCAGTGAAGGTGATTGGACAATGAGCAGGAAATGAAGAGCAACAGGCCAGTTTCAGTCTGACCAATCACAGTGCACGCTGCAGAGCCATTAAATTGACCAATCAGCTGCTGCCATGTAAAAACAAGAACAAGAAGAGGAAGTATGTATTTTTGGGCTAGGTTAGCACTTTTAGGAGTAGAATGTTCCAGAAAAATGTACCAGCATCTTTCTCGGTTTTAAACACACACACACACACACACACACACACACGAACACACACACACACACACACACACACACACACACACACACACACACACAAACACACACACTCACTCACTCACTGTGTTCGCTAACTCAGCTTCTCTGTCAATCTTAACATGTTCAAACAAGACATACAAATATTTCAGCTGTCAGACAAAGAATTTTTACATCATTTGTATTTATTTATTTTTTTATTCAATTAACAGGAATATTTCCACATCAGTGTTAGGATTTATGATGAACTGTGACAGATTTAATAATAATGACTAATATTTAGACAGCAAGAGAGAGGTGGGGAGAGAGAGAGAGAGAGAGAGAGAGAGAGAGAGAGGTGGGGAGAAAGAGAGAGAGAGAGAGAGAGAGAGAGAGAGAGAGAGAGAGAGAGAGAGAGAGAGAGAACAAATGAAATAATTAATCTTTCTTTAATGTTTCTTTGATCAGCCAATCACAGCTCACCATTCACTGTGTGTGTATGTGTGTGTGTGTGTGTGTGTGTGTGTGTGTGTCTGTGTGTCTGTGTGTGTGGTAAGATTCCAGGTTTACATGTGAACACTTGCTGAGTAAAGCAGAGAGAATGTATGCCTGCAGTACACAAACACACTCACACACACACACACACACACACACACACACACACACACACACACACACACACACACACACAGGACTCCACCCTCAGTATGGTGGCCTGCACTCTGACCCCGGTGTAGGACAGAGTGAGGGATGGAGAGGAGTAAGGTGATATTTGGAGGCATCTTCAGACCTGATCTCTGTTCCACATTTACAGAAAACTGATCTGTTCCTCACCCATGTTCCAGATGTTGAAGTATGATGTACAGAGCAGCGTCTATGTTCATTATAGCTTTCAGAAGGGAACAGCAGCTTCCTCTACACACTCTAGATCATCTTTCTACATTCTACACACACACACACACACACACACACACACACACACACACACTGCAGGTGGACACCAGCATGCTCCTGACCACGACCTGATCCTGGAGGGAATCAGTGTTAGAAAGAAAAAACAGCTACATCTACAAACTGTCTGTGTGTGTGAGAGATAAGTGTGCTGTTGGTTGATGTAGACACACCCAAACCTGCAGTCATCTTGGCAATTTTACACACACACACACACACACACACACACACACACACACACACACACACACACACACACACACACACACAAACACACACACAAACACATTGCTCTCAGGAAACTACTTTTACAAATCTATGCAGCACTGGAAGGTTTATAAATTGTGTGTGTGTGTGTGTGTGTGTGTGTGTGTGTGTATAAATCTCAAGCATTAACTTGACTAACCTTCACACACACACACACACACACACACACACACACACACACACACACACACACACACACACACATGTATATATATATATATTTGTGACCTGAGTGTGATGTTCCACAGTGACTTTCTGACTTCCTGTGTGGAACAGGAAGTGGTGAAACGGTTACTGACATGCCACCATTTTACACCTCTTATCTGTCTCCATTTGACTAATTCTCTCAATCTCAATCCTCTTATTTTCTCATTCTCTCATCCTCTCATTCACTCATTCACTTCACTTTCCGTGCACAAACATGCACACACACACACACACACACACATACTGGTTTTATGTATTAGGTGGACTTTGCCTGGTAAACAAGTTGTACCATGGTTTAAAGGTACCCACCCTTCCCCTTGTGCTACAGTGATGCTACAAATGTCAAAAAATCTAATCAGCTCTGAGGAAAACAAATTTCACTTCAGAATTACTTTACACAAATTTAAACAATTTATATAAAGACCTGACATTATGGTTGTATATGAGGACCTGCTCGGAATGTCCGCCTTCTGACAAAAATAGTGTTTGTAAGGACATACGGGCTTTATCAGGACATTGGTTTTAACAATACACAAACAAGACATCACACAGTATTGAAGGGACAGGCATGTTTTATTGGCCCTCTGACACACACAAACACAGACTTGACAGCATGGTGCACTATCAAGACATCAGTGACTTAAAAGAACAAGTCCTTTCCTTGTAGTTTTCGGGACTTCTTTTAGAGTTTTTAGTCTCTGCAAAATATTCATAAACAAACTAACCAAAAACCCATTATAAATGAAATTTGATAACCAAGATGTTTAGATATTTGAATGTTTAGTGCATAGTGAAATCTCCAAAATGCTCAGTGTTATATAAAGCTTGCAGAGAGCTAGATATACAAATGAATTACATAAAGACACTTAAACCAATTTAAAATGAGGAAAATTGTAAAGCTAATTACAATCCTAATAAATCCCACCCACGATCAGCTGCCATAATAAAGAGCTAGTGTTATTCAATCACTAGTCATAACGTTATAAGATCATAACGTTATGCCTGGTGTGTACATTTCTTGATGGGAACTCCAAAGCTTTTCTACGTCGCTCTGGGAATGGGAGTTTGCTATTGCCATAAATGTAGATGGGACATCGAAGAACTCAATTGTATCAATGAGTGTATGCAAACATAACCACAGACAGTAAGTGAAAGAGGTATGATGGCAGAGGTTTGTTTAGGACTATAAATAGCAAATAAATGTGAATAATGTTACCTTTTGTAATATAAATTCTTATTGCTAATTAATATATTGAAAAAAGTGTCCTGAAAAATCCTGAAAAATCATAACCTAAAAAATGCAACGCATAAACCATTTTCCTCTTCTGGTGTCCGATTGCTTCACATCCCTGTAAAAAAGAAATCATCATTGAGTACATTAGCAGTGTGGACTGACATATTATGGCGCATATTAAACATGGTTAGAACAGGTTAGAAAACCTACTGATCTGTGCTGGTGTCTTCAGGAAGCATCCAAATTCGCAGCATCAGCCCCACTCTCAGAGTCACTTCCATCACTAGCATCAATGTTGAGTTTATCTTAAAAGCAGATGCAAAAATTAATACTACTGTATGTTTCGTTTGTAACTAAAAGCTCATCGATTTGAATAATCATAACATTAAAGATTTTCACCAATTTATCTTGATGCCTTAATACTAGCCTAATTCTACACAGGACATATCAAGGACTCAATTTTACAATTTAAATGCATACCTTTAATTTCAAAGCTGAGGTGATAAAATAACAAGGTTTTTGTATATTCTACTGAACAGTAATATGATATACAAATTATCAATATAAACCTTTGTCATATTTTCTTTTTGTTCAAGAACTGTTTTTGTTATTGTAAGATACTGTTCAGTACATATTTAAAAACATAACCAAAACAAATACTCAGTTTATAATTATTTAACAGAATTTCTTATGACAAAAATAATGTCTATCAGGCAACCTTACTTTTTTTGTCTTTTCACAAAGTTCTTTTGAATCCTGTTTCTTAGGCTTAGATTGGCCCTTTACAATGGTAATCTAAAATAGACAAAACTAAATGCTTTTATATGGACCTGTCCAGGGATATTTTAATGGCTATTACCTCCCTTTAGGCTGGACACAAACCAATTAGATTCTCAAAGCATTTTTGATTTTAAACATACATTTAGCTTCACTAACGTTTCAAATTTACGCTCGCATTCCACTGACTATCTGATGTACAGACAGCAGTAAAATATTGGAGTTATTCCAAAAATCAGACAATGTAAGCCTGGCTGTAGCATCTTCTTAACCAGGTTAACACATTTGGACTATCATTTGGACATAATTAACAATATATAAATATTTTTTTACTTTTCATAATCTTTTGGCTCTCTATTAATTTGCACCCATATAATTGACACCCAGCAATATAATAATACGCATGATGCATTAACTATAATCTATTTGGGTCACTTTTGTTCTCATGATATACAATCACCCAGGTCACATCTGCTATGTGGTGCTTCTGTAACAAACCCTTACCTCTGAGGGATAAGGAAGTACAATAGTCAGTAAGTCTACATCTATAAGATGCAAATTTGAAAGAAATTAATTTAATAAAGTTTATGGTGCTCATACAATAACTTTATAAAGTGAAGTCCCTCGAGACCAGGTTTCTGTCAGACACTATACACACAGCTGATGATGTACATTGACTATCACATTACTACAAGGTACAACAAATCTGCTATGTGGCGCTTCTGTAACAAACCCTTACCTCTGAGGGATAAGGAAGTACAATAGTCAGTAAGTCTACATCTATAAGATGCAAATTTAAGAGAAATTAATTTAATAAAGTTAATGGTGCTCATAAAATAACTTTATAAAGTGAAGTCCCTCGAGACCAGGTTTCTGTCAGACACTATACACACAGCTGCTTATGTACATTGACAACGTCCCCATATACCCAGTGTACTGCTAAACCATGTCTGTTCCATATACACTCAGATAAACACTAAACATGTACATCACTAAAGCCCTGATATACCATGTATTTGTCAAACACACGGACACACTAATACTCCTTTGGTAGAGGACTCTTACATGATGGTCTATGCATGTCCTTATTAGACACAGTGTTCTCATAAAACAGGTCTCAGCCATACACACTACATACACACAGACTAACTCAATCCTAACCCCAGCACCTAAAACTGCACACAAAATCTCAGTCATTTTGATCTCAAGACATGGTTCACAGATAGTGTTCACCCATCCAGTCAATCTCTCCCAGTGACTAAGAGAGACAATACGTACTGATAAAAACATACTAAAACAATGCAAAGTACCTGCAACATTTTGGGAATAAATAATCAGAATATGATTTTTATAAATTACCTTTTCTCACTCTTCTCCTGGATCAGCAGCCTCCAACTCATCTACTGCAGTAACCTCTAATGTTTTCAGCTACATTCTAAAAACAGAAACAAGAAATCTTTCTCACATTTGTTATAAACATTAAGTAGCCCTAGAATGTATTTGATACTTAAGTCACATTTTAATGCAATTAATTTTACTGCATTAGCAACCATATCAAACCAAGACATTAATTTCAAAAGATACATAAAACTAAGTTTTACACAAAACATTTAATTTAAAACAGATTGGTATGTTTAGAAATATTTAAAAAAAGCATTTGGATCACCAGCAATTGTATTATTAACAATCGCAAACAAGGTCTTAGTATTTAGTCCGACATACTAGGTTTTGCAGAACTGCTAGTTCTACAAATGACTATGCATAAAACTGTTTCTGTGAAAATTCCAGTAGTTTCCACCAAGATTGAATCAACAAATATTCCTTTTATTTTTATTAGAGCAACAACAATCTGCCACTTCCTTTACTATTGCATTTTACAGATACTCTATAAGGTCTATGTCAGGCTTTTGGGGTGATTTTATGCACTGTATATACAGTACATTAGCAAAGCACACTGTATATATGGTATATTATTTACACCCAGCAAGAACATTGCTGCCTTAACTATACTATAATATTTGGGTCACTTTTGTTCTCATGATATACAATCACCCAGGTCACATCTGCTATTTGGTGCTTCTGTAACAAACCCTTACCTCTGAGGGATAAGGAAGTACAATAGTCAGTAAGTCTACATCTATAAGATGCAAATTTAAGAGAAATTAATTTAATAAAGTTAATGGTGCTCATACAATAACTTTATAAAGTGAAGTCCCTCGAGACCAGGTTTCTGTCAGACACTATACACACAGCTGCTTATGTACATTGACTATCACATTACAACAACGTCCCCATATACCCAGTGTACTGCTAAACCATGTCTGTTACATACACACGCCAATAAACACAAAACACATGTAAATCACTAAAGCCCTGATATACAATGAAACAGGTCTCAGGCATACACAGTACATACAGATTTATAAGATATAATAAGAGCTCAATATAATTTCACAACTGTAAAAAAATATATATTACCTGTTTACTGTGTTCGATGATTGCCAGAGTGTCTGCTGTTGCGAGGTTAAAGAGGTCTCCTCATCAAAAGGGACTGAACTGAATACTCCACACCCTGAATAAGAAAAAATGAAATATTAATCCAGTCGTGAACTTCACACCAGTTTTATCCTAATGCCCTGTCTGTTAATGAAAGCAGTCTAGGTCAAAAGGAACATAGGATGGCATGTGTGAATGGACCCTTACCTTTATCTGAATTTATATATTTCCAGGTTTGTCTTTCCCAGCAGATGTGTAATACTCCGTCTCCTGCTTTGGATGTTCTTTTCTTCTTCTGCGCTTCATCTCAGCCATGTTAAAATGATGCTGTTCTTCCCCACAGAAATGAGTGTTTATTTAAACTAAAACCTTAAATTGTTAATATAAGTGGTGTTTATGTAAAACATGTCCAGTGATAGAGCATGGGACAATGCTGAGGAGAGCTGGGATTTAAACTCTCCATCACACTGACACTCAAAGATATCAGACTTCTGATGTGTTCATTCTGCTTTACTTCTGACTACAGTATTACTGAGTTATGAGTGAAGAGTATCAGGGGTTATTTACACCCTCACAGTGATACAGCAGTGTTTACACACTGTACCATCATCTCTATCTCACACTCAGACCCTCACCACCGCTCCAAACTCAGCCATGTAACTCCCGCGCCGCACGCACTCAGCTGTTTCCGGTCGCACGCGCTAACCGGAAGTGATGTTCTAGTGACATTAAATAGCATACAGCCTTATAATAAACAAAATAATAACAATTAAAAGCAGTTCTGAGTAGTTTGTAAGCAGTCCGGGTGCTGTGTGTACAACAGCTCACCTTACAACACTGCACGCGCTAACCGGAAGTGATGTTCTAGCGACATTAAATAGCATACAGCCTTATAATAAATAAAATAATTAAAAGCAGTTCTCAGTAGTTTATAAGCAGTCCGGGTGCTGTATGCCCAGCAGCTCACCTTACAACACTGCACGCGCTCTGTGGCCGGAGCGAACGCGTTTAAAGAGCCGCGAGGATGCGCGCGGCTATCAGCTAGCGGCTATCAGCACTGACTATTATTAGCTAGCATCCATGCTAACATACAGACATTTCCTTCATTTTAATTCGGCCAAACGCACTAAACCCAAATTTATACAGTGCGCATTCGGTACAAGATTTATCAGTAATTAGTTATTCAACTCAGGTTTTAAAACTAACCATTGATAATGTTGCTAACTAGCCAGCTTTAATTTATGCATTCTTAAGGCTAAATTCACCCCAATCTCCAGATTCCAATGAAATATTTCTTACAACATTAATTTACAACAAGGAACCGAGCTCTTGGAATATATCAATAGTCTACTCATTAAGTTTATGAACTTTATAATCATACCTGGCTTTTAAAGGGCTGGATAATGGCTGTTCAATGTGTTGGCAAACCGAGTCTAATGAAACTCCGCCTTAAAAGGAACACGTAGGATAATTGACGTAGGTCTCAGCCAATCACAGAACGAAAAATGGCAATCAGCGCTAGCCAATCAGAAGGCTCAAATTTTCACACATGTGTGAACGGATTGCAGTACCGGCTCCGGGCTACAGGGGCGCACTACGAAATTCCAAAGTTACACTGTGTTAAGTCAGTTTCGGGTGTTTGTGGTATAATGGACATGGACTGAAATTTTGAATTTCAGCTCCTCTAGTATAGATATATATAGCCACAGTGCGGGAATTATGAGGACACCTGTCCTGTCCCCATAATCCCAAATGTCCCCATAATGTCGGTACGTAATCAGGTCAAATGTCCACATAAACCACAAAAACCAACACACACACACACACACAAACACACAGCCACTAAGTGTGACCATATTAGGCAAAATACAGAGATAGTGAGAAATTGGTTATCATGCACACACACACACACACACACACACACACACACACACACACACACACAGCATATTCTGAAAAGTAGAGAGATGAACATAATATAAATATCAGTCTGTTTTAGTAATCAGGGTAAGAACAGTAGCGACAGTAAAACAGTTGGGACAATAGAACAAGAGGAACAGCAGAGACAGAAGAACAGTAGAGCAGTAGGACAGTAGGGACAGTAGATCTGTAGGGACAGCTATACAGTAGCATAGTAGGGACAATAGAATATTTGCGACAGTAGGGACAGTTTAACAGTAGGGACAGTTGGACAGTAGAATAGTAGGGCAGTAGAGACAGTAGCAACATTAGAACAGTAAGGACAGTAACAGTAAGGATAATAGGGACAGTATGGTAGCAGGACAGCAGGGACAGTATGGACAGTGGGGCAGTAGGGACATTAGGACAGTGGAAAAGTAGAGACAGCAGGACAGTAGAGACAGTAGGGGAGTAAGGTCAGCAGGGACATTAAGATAGTAGAACAGCAGGGCAGTATGTACAGTTGCACAGTAGGGGAAGTAAGGACAGAGGGGCAGTAGGAACAGTTGGACAGTAGGGACATTTAGACAGTAGGGCAGTAGGGACAGTTGGACAGTAGGGACATTTAGACAGTAGGGCAGTAGGGACAGTTGGGCAGTATAAACAATAGGACAGTAGGAGCAGTAGCGACAGTAGAGTATTGGGGACAGTAAGACAGGGGGGACAGTAAGGCAAGGGGGGACAGTAGAACAGTAGTACAGTAGGGACAGTAGAGACAGTGAGGCAGTAAAATGAGAGTGTCAGGCTGCTTTGAGACAATATTCGTTGGTAAAAGCGTTATACAAATAAAAAATTATTGAATTGAATTAATGCAGTAGGAGCAGTAAGGAAGTAGGGATGGTAGAGACAGTGGGGCAGTAGGAACACCAGAGACATTAGGGATTTTAGGACAGTAGAAAAGAAGGGGCAGTATAGACAGTAGGGCAGTGGGACAGCAGGGACAGAAGAAACAGTAGGACAGTAAGGTTTTAGGGACAGTTGGGGCAGAAGGACAGTCCTCTGTACAGTGGATGATGTCTTGAAGTTTGGAACTTCTTTTACTATAGTGTTTTGCAGATATTTACTGCAGGACCTTCAGTCCCTGCTTTCAGTAAAGCTTCAAGAAGAGGACAGCAGCTCAGCTGGGCAGGGGTCAGGTGCAAGACATATTTCATAACATTTTATTTCTTTGACTTCAAAAACTCTTGTGTTGATGTCACAGTATAGTTTGGGTCATTCTCCTTCTGTACCCTGGAGCCCCATCAGAGTGGTTCTGCAGCATTTGACTGAATTTGAGCAGAAAGTAAAGCTAGTCAAATAATCATTACACACCACTGAGGGGTTCCATCATCAGTACACACCACTGAGGGGTTCCATCTTTAGTACACACCAGTCTAATTGCCGCTTCTGAAGGCTCTGCTCTTTCTCTGTTGGTTTTTCGGATCCTTCATTCACATCTACTATGAACCACATAGTGAGACTTCACATTAACACATCCAATTAACATTCATCACCTGGAATCAACTTCAGTTCTCCTCAAACCTTCATAAAATAAATAAGAAGAAAACATATATAGAAAGTGAGACAGTGAGTGAAACAGTGGGTAACACAGTGAGAGAAACAGTGAGAGACAGTGACAAACAGTGAGACAGTAAAATAAAGTGAGATAGACAGTGAGTGACACAATGAGAGACAGTGAAACTGAGATGGACAGTAAGTGAAACAGTGAGACAGTGAGTGAAACAGTGAGAAAGAAAGTGAGAGAAACAGTGAGAGACAATGAGACGGTGAGACAGTGAGTGAGACAGTGAGAGAAACAGTGAGTGAAACAGTGATACAGTGACAGTGGATGTAGAGAACAGGAAGTGAAGGCGTTCTCACAGTTGAACATGGAGAAGTGTGACATGTGCACGAGAAATCTTCTGCAGAGGAAGTGAGAGACTGTGAGAGAGAGTGAGTGAGAGAGAGAGAGAGAGAGAGAGAGAGAGAGAGAGAGAGAGAGAGGAAACCTTTAAATTTTGAAAAGGAATGAGCGCCATCTGCAGGTCACATGCTGTTGGTCAGTTTGATGAAGTTTGATCCCCGATAGTGTTTCTCATGTGTCGGTGGTTTAATGACATTTATTGAAACGAATGTCTCAGTAAGATCACTTTCTGTACACTTCCCCACTTCATCTCACCTACTCTACACACACGAGTCAGGTGTGCGTTCATCTCACCTACTCTACACACACGAGTCAGGTGTGCGTTCATCTCACCTACTCTACACACACGAGTCAGGTGTGCGTTCATCTCACCTACTCTACACACACCAGTCAGGTGTGCGTTCATCTCACCTACTCTACACACACGAGTCAGGTGTGCGTTCATCTCACCTACTCTACACACAGGTCAGGTGTGTTCATCTCACCTACTCTACACACACGAGTCAGGTGTGTGTTCATCTCACTCTACACACACGAGTCAGGTGTGTGTTCATCTCACCTACTCTACACACACGAGTCAGGTGTGTGTTCATCTCACCTACTCTACACACAGTCAGGTGTGTGTTCATCTCACCTACTCTACACACACGAGTCAGGTGTGTGTTCATCTCACCTACTCTACACACACGAGTCAGGTGTGTGTTCATCTCACCTACTCTACACACACGAGTCAGGTGTGTGTTCATCTCACCTACTCTACACACACGAGTCAGGTGTGTGTTCATCTCACCTACTCTACACACACGAGTCAGGTGTGTGTTCATCTCACCTACTCTACACACACACGAGTCAGGTGTGTGTTCATCTCACCTTCTACACACACGAGTCAGGTGTGCTGTTCATCTCACCTTCACTACACACACACACGAGTCAGGTGTGTGTTCATCTCACCTACTCTACACACACGAGTCAGGTGTGCGTTCATCTCACCTACTCTACACACACGAGTCAGGTGTGTGTTCATCTCACCTTCATTACACACATGAGTCAGGTGTGTGTTCATCTCACCTTCACTACACACACGAGTCAGGTGTGTGTTCATCTCACCTTCACTACACACACACGAGTCAGGTGTGCGTTCATCTCACCTACTCTACACACACGAGTCAGGTGTGTGTTCATCTCACCTTCATTACACACATGAGTCAGGTGTGCGTTCATCTCACCTTCACTACACACAGTTGAGTCAGGTGTGCGGTTCATCTCACCTTCACTACACACACACACGAGTCAGGTGTGCGTTCATCTCACCTACTCTACACACACGAGTCAGGTGTGTGTCATCTCACCTACTCACACACACGAGTCAGGTGTGCGTTCATCTCACCTTCTCTACACACACGAGTCAGGTGTGCGTTCATCTCACCTTCTCTACACACACGAGTCAGGTGTGCGTTCATCTCACCTTCACTACACACACGAGTCAGGTGTGCGTTCATCTCACCTTCTCTACACACACGAGTCAGGTGTGCGTTCATCTCACCTTCACTACACACACGAGTCAGGTGTGCGTTCATCTCACCTACTCTACACACACGAGTCAGGTGTGTGTTCATCTCACCTTCACTACACACGAGTCAGGTGTGTGTTCATCTCACCTTCACTACACACACACACACGAGTCAGGTGTGTGTTCATCTCACCTTCTCTACACACACACGAGTCAGGTGTGCGTTCATCTCACCTTCACTACACACACGAGTCAGGTGTGTGTTCATCTCACCTTCACTACACACACGAGTCAGGTGTGTGTTCATCTCACCTTCACTACACACACACACACGAGTCAGGTGTGTGTTCATCTCACCTTCTCTACACACACACGAGTCAGGTGTGTGTTCATCTTACCTTCACTACACACACGAGTCAGGTGTGTGTTCATCTTACCTTCACTACACACACGAGTCAGGTGTGTGGCTGCGGCTCAACTAATTTTCATCTCCATTAAGTAGGGTATTTTATTCACTTATTTTATTCACTAAATAAAGCAATTCTCTTTAATGTAGTTGATGCAGACTCATTCATTATGGATGTAATTTTCCATGAATCTGCTCTATTAGAGATTAAAATATCACTTATCTAGTGAACGTTAGCTTGTGTACAATAGCTTGTAGCATAGTGCACTGTAACTAACACACCAAAGCCGTTTCCCATGCAGTGTTTTATTTGGGGCGACTTGGAATAATGTAATTTAACATGAACACACAATTAGCATATAGTTTATCTGTGCAGTTACTAAATGAGCTCTGTGCTACGTCTGAACACCACACTGTATTTTTATAATCAATTTATATTCTGTTCTTAAGTGTCTTCATTCATTTGTAAATAAAAAGTTAAACATTTTTTTTAATTCCTTGTTTTTATTGTTGTGATTATTTTTTATGATAGTTTTACTTTCTTTATGTAAAGCAGTGTGAATTAGAATTGTAATTGACGCAGTCTCCATGCTACAATAATAATGTACTGTGTCTTTATACTGTAAGTACAATTTAACTGTATTATTTGTGTCCCCCCTCAAAAATTGTGTGTGCGTGTGTGTGTCACTTCTCCACAACAGAAGTAATTCACACTAAATTACATCTGCAGCTCATACATATTTTTCTGAATAGTGACTTTATTGAGGAGATTCCAAACAAGAAAAACAAAACAGCAGCAACGGTACAAGCAACATCATCTTCACACACACACACACACACACACACACACACACACACACACACACACAGTTTATGCAGCACGGACACTGAAAAAAGGCAGTGCTCTGATGAATGAGTCGAGTTTGCTGGAGAACAGTTCACTCTGTAGGCTTCCTCCCAGCTCACATAGCGGGTTCTTCACTATACACTCCACATAGACCTATATATACACACACACACACACACACACACACACACACACACACACACAAACTTTTAATTTAATTGTTCTCTCTCTCTCTCTCTCTCTCTCTCTCTCTCTCTCTCTCTCACACACACACACACACACACACACACACACACACACACACACACACACACACCGTGCTGTAGATCTGATGGAGAACATCTCTGCAGTTAGGAACTCCCAGATCCGTGTTCATCACAACTTTGATTCCTGTTGGAGTTTCATAATAATGAAGTTTATAACGACTTGTCTGAAATGACACAAACCCGTCCTTCCTGATACACACAACAAAGTTAAGGAAACACACACACACACACACACACACACACACACACACATATATATACAGGTTAAGTTGTTAAAGGATACATGTCGAGTGGAGACATCTTACTGACAAACGAGCGAATGGAGAACAGCATTCCATACATCAGCTTAAACTCCTAAACACACACACACACACACACACACACACACACACACGAGAAACAGGTGTTATTCAACTTCGTAAATGGTGAGTTCTCCACACTCTCTGAGGTAAAGTTTGGTGTTTCTCAAGGATCTGTCTGCTTTTCTCGTTATATCTGAAATTATTATTATGAAATTATGAAATTATTAGGTATTCGCTTCCATTGCTATGCTGATGACACACAGCTGTATATTTCAGCAAAGCCAGATGAGAGAGATCAGCTTAACAATGTTGAGAAGTGTGTAAAGGACATTAGACAGTGGATGCTTGATAACTTCCTTCTGCTCAACTCAGATAAGACAGAAGTACTTTTACTAGGACCACATGCAGCTAGAAGTAAACTTTCTGATTCTGTAGCATCTCTGGATGGTGTTTCTGTTTCAGTGTGTACAGCAGTCAAAGACCTTGGTGTGATTATTGACCCGAGTCTTTCCTTTGAGTCTCACGTGAATAATATCACCAGGATCTCCTTCTTTCACCTTAGAAATATTGCTAAAATTAGAAATATGATGTCGTTACAGGATGCAGAAAAACTAGTTCATGCTTTTGTAACATCTAGATTAGACTACTGTAACGCTTTACTGTCTGGGTGTTGGAGTAAGTGCAGAAATAAGCTTCAGTTAGTTCAGAATGCAGCAGCAAGAGTCCTCACTAGATCTAGAAAATATGATCACATCAGCCCTGTTTTAATCATCTACACTGCTCCCAATTACATCTCACACTGATTATAAAATACTACTACTGACATATAAAGCACTTAACGCTCTCACGCAGCAGTATCTGAGTGAACTTCTGTACCAGTATGATCCTCCACCCCTACTTAGATCAAAAGGTGCAGGCTATTTGTTGGTACCTCAAATAATGAAGACTCCAGCAGGGGGCAGATGTTTCTCTTATAAACCCCACAGTTATGGAACAACCTTCCAATCAGTGTTCGGGACTCAGACACAGTCTCAGTGTTCAAGTCGAGGCTGAACACATATTTATTTAGTGGAGTGTTTAGTCAGTAGGTGTTTGTGAGGTAAAGGAGCAGATCTGGAGGGATCATGGATATGGAGTGTTTGGTGAACTGGGATATTTGTATGCTGTCGTCTCCTCACTCTCACACGTTCACTCAGGTTTGTTGATGGTGGT
>NC_060899.1:17221953-17244453 GCF_014805685.1 Silurus meridionalis
TAGAGAGAATGTGATGGTCAGTGTGTGTGTGTGTGTGTGTGTGTATGTGTGTGTGTGTGTGTGTGTGTGTGTGGAGAATGTGATGGTCAGTGTATGTGTGTGTGTGTGTGTGTGTGTGTGTGTAGAGAATATGATGGTCAGTGTGTGTGTGTGTGTGTGTGTGTGTAGAGAGAATGTGATGGTCAGTGTGTGTATGTGTGTGTGTGTGTGTAGAGAATGTGATGGTCAGTGTGTGTGTGTGTGTGTGTGTGTGTGTGTGTGTGTACAGAATGTAGAATGTGAGTGTAGAGAGGAAATTTCAGTGAAACTCTGCAGAAAGGAATTGTTTTTATTTCTTAGTGATTTAAACTTCAGTAGAATAGAAAATAGAACTGAGAGTTAGTTTATAAACGTTATAAAACTTGAGATAAAAAGTGAAACATGAACTCAAAACTACGTTCAATTAAACTTGAGTAACGCAAACTGGTGTATCTGTCAGTGGCTCTTTTTTTTATCCTAACAGAATATTGCCAGCTTCCTGTTCTCCTCATCTCATCTCCCACTCCCCCACCAGCCACTCTGTCTCTCCTCTTCTGTCCTCCATCACACTCCCTCTCTCCTCCCTGAGAATAAGGCTGTATCGTGTCTTTTCTCTCTCCACTGCTATTTCTTCTCTTCCTTTATCTCTCTCTGTTATTCCCAAGCAGTTCTCCTCCACCTCCCTCCATCCCTTTAGCTCTTCCTCTCTGCTTATCACTCTGTAAAAAGTTTTCCTGAACACTTCCTTCCTGTCTTTAGTTTCTGTCTCTCTGTGCAGAGTCACTGCTGGACACAGGACTATTTTAGACACAGCATCAGTTCCTCTCTTATTTTCTTCTTCCTTATTCCCAGTTCCCTCTGTCTTATCATCCGCTTCACCATCATCTTCTCCTTTTGTGATGAAAAGAACAGAACGGAAGACTGGCTGAGTTTCTTGTATCATCTCTGTGGGTAAAAGTGCCACTTTTTCCTCCTTGGTTCTGTTCATGGTTACTGACTCTCCTGCTGTGACCCGATATGCCTTTAGGGCCACACCCTGGATGCAGTGGCACTGCCGTTTAATTGGTCTGTAAAGTGTGATGTACATGAGAATGAGCCAGAGAAAGAGCATACAGGCGAAAATGGCAGAGAAAATACACAATAACAAAACAGTGATAAATAACCACCAGCACCACGGCACTGAGCTCTGACCACTACTGATCTCCGAGACAACTCCCTTTGCTTGCCCTGTCACCATGGTAACTGACTTAATAGTGGCTATTGTAGTTGGAATAGGGGTAGAACTAGACTCAGCAGTCTTTGGTGTACTTGTTGGGTTATATGTTGGTGTAGACGTTGGCGTTGTTGGTATAGACACTGCCGTTGGTGTAGATGTTGGTGTTCTTGTAGTAGAGGTTGGCCTGGTCATTGTAGATGTTGCTGTTGTTGGTGTAGACGTTGTCATGGTTGTTGTAGTAGACATTGGCATAGTCTTTGGCGTAGTTGTTGGTGTAGAAATTAGTGTAGTTTTTGGCATAACCATTTGTGTAGTTGTTGGTGTAGATGTTGATGTAGTGGTTGGTATAACTGTTGTTATGAGCTTTGATTGGATGATGGTTATGGTCAGTCCAGTGGTTGATGTTATTTGAGGTGTTTGAATGGTGGAGGGTTGTGACTCAGTATCTGAAGTGCAGAACTCCTCATCCTTCAGGTCCAGTATAGCTCGACCCTGTAGTTTAGGCGGCGCAGAACACGTTACATTCTCCGGGACATTCTCGATGCTGGAGGGCCCGGTGTGGCTGTAGACATTATGACCCTGATTGTCCAGGTAGCTCTGCAGGTAGCTTACCTGGCACGTACAAACCCAGTTATTTTTTGAAAGGAAGACATATGGTAGCTCAGGTTTTGAAGCAAAAAAATCATCTGGTAGGTGCTGGAGATGATTCTCCTCCAGATCAAAGTTTTTCAGGCTGCTAGAGGAAATGTGCTGCAGCAGGTGTGATGGCAGAATGTGCAGCTTGTTCCGTGAAAGGTTAATGAGCTCTAGAAGTGGAAGGTCAATGAAGGTTGCATTGTCAAGAGAACTGATGGCATTTCCATCCAAATAGACCTCCATAAGAGAAGGAGTGGACATAAATGTAGCTCTGCCCAAACTAGTCAGCTTGTTATTAGATAGCCGCAAAACACTCAGGTTTCCCAGCACAGAACCTGAGAGATAGAAGGTAGAAGTATGAATTACAGTATTACACAGTCTGGGATAAACAATAACATTGCGAATGGAAGTCACATTAAGATTGGTTGGAGTGTGAGGAGTGATGTTCCTCAAAAAAGCAGATGATCAGGACTTAAGGAATCACTGAGATGTACATGTTTCTTTTTAGTTGAGATACATGGCTAAATATTCATTTACGTCAGGAAGGAAACGACTTCCTGAACCTTCCTGAACACTTACCCGAATAGTTGATCGTGCTGATGAGGTTCTGGCTCAGGTCCAGCTCATGAAGGTGTATGAATGTGCTGTAGGCAGCCCAGAAAAGAGAGATGAATGCATTCTGAGAGAGGACGAGTGTCTGTGTTTCAGGATCTATCCCATCTGGCACTGTGGTGAGACCCTGACTTTCACAGCTCACACGAGGTCGGTGGTCTTTGTCCCTGTCTATGAGGCAACCACTGATGGTTATTTCCATGGAGTGTCGAAAGACAAGGAAGAAGAGGATGAGGAGCATGCTGATGAGAAAACCACATAAACATTAGAACATCCAAAAACGTAACAAGTTTAACAAAAAACACCCCAAAAAAAAAAAAAAAAAAAAATATATATATATATATATATATATATATATATATATATATATATATATATATATATATATATATATATATATAAAATTAATAGTAATAAAAATAAAGAATAACCTTAAGGCTGTGTTTCTGCTGCTGAGACACTACATACACACACACACACTGCACACACTGATCCTTACTTTACACACTTCACTTTTTAACAACACTATCATGAAACAACACATTTCCTTTGATGGCAACAATGAGCTGTGGGATCGGGTGGGTGGCGGTGGGTTGGTGTGTGGGTGTGTGCGCGTGTTACTTAGCAGAATCCGATGGCAGACGATGACTCCTCCATGACTCGTTGTAATCACTGGTTATTATAAAGTAGTGTTTGCATGTGTGTAATATAAATCCACACAACACACCATCAACACCATTAACTAGTATGTGTAAAGGACATTAGAAATTGGATGCTTGATAACTTTCTTCTGCTCAACTCAGATAAGACAGAAGTACTTTTACTAGGACCACATGCAGCTAGAAGTAAACTTTCCGATTCTGTAGCATCTCTGGATGGTGTTTCTGTTTCAGTGTGTACAGCAGTCAAAGACCTTGGTGTGATTAATGACCCGAGTCTTTCCTTTGAGTCTCACGTGAATAATATCACCAGGATCGCCTTCTTTCACCTTAGAAATATTGCTAAAATTAGAAATATGATGTCGTTACAGGATGCAGAAAAACTAGTTCATGCTTTTGTAACATCTAGATTAGACTACTGTAACGCTTTACTGTCTGGGTGTTGGAGTAAGTGCAGAAATAAGCTTCAGTTAGTCCAGAATGCAGCAGCAAGAGTCCTCACTAGATCTAGAAAATATGATCACATCAGCCCTGTTTTAATCATCTACACTGCTCCCAATTACATCTCACACTGATTATAAAATACTACTACTGACCTATAAAGCACTTAACGCTCTCACACCACAGTATCTGAGTGAACTTCTGTACCAATATGATCCTCCATGCCTACTTAGATCAAAAGGTGCAGGCTATTTGTTGGTACCTCAAATAATAAAGCCTCCAGCAGGGGGCAGATGTTTCTCTTATAAACCCCACAGTTATGGAACAACCTTCCAATCAGTGTTCGGGACTCAGACACAGTCTCAGTGTTCAAGTCGAGGCTGAACACATATTTATTTAGTGGAGTCTTTAGTCAGTAGGTGTTTGTGAGGTAAAGGAGCAGATCTGGAGGGATCATGGATATGGAGTGTTTGGTGAACTGGGATATTTGTATGCTGTCGTCACTCTCACACGTTCACTCAGGTTTGTTGATGGTGGTGTGGTGGGTCGTCTCTTATCCCAGAGATCCTCATGTCTGTGTTTCCTTCTGCTTCTCCCTTTTAGTTCTGCTGCCAGAGTGAATCTTACCAGAGTCCAAACTGCACAGTGACATTAACTTTCATACAACAATAAGAAGACTTAATAATCCATATCCTTCTCTTCCTGTCACCCTCTTCTCCCTCTCTCTCTCTCTCTCTCTCTCTCTCTGTCTCTCTCTCTCTCGCTCTCTCTCTCTCTCTTGGTCGAGTTAAACATGCTCCTGACGTTCCAGTGACCACTGTTCCTGCCCCTTTTCCCTCCGTGGATCTTCCCACTTCGTCCAGGTCTGCCTCTGGATAGTGTTGTCTTCGATGTGAGGCGGCTCTGTGCAGCTTGGGACGGTTTCTCATTAACGCGTTGGGTGGTTCCATGAAATGCCGGAGTAAGAATGGGAGCTTTGAGGATGGATTTGGACTGTAGTTAATATCAACAGTCTGCTACACTGACTCAGGAATACAGTTCGATTTTGATCATCATCACTGTACCCCACAACATCGTTTATCTGTAATAAATAGACATTTGGTGTCACCAAGATGAGGATGAGGTTCCCTCTTGAGTCTGGTTCCTCTCAAGGTTTCTTACTTATGCCATCTCGGGGAGTTTTTCCTTCACCACAGTCTCCACTGGCTTGCTCATCAGGGACAAACTTACACTTATAAACAACATATTCATTTTTATCACCACATTTTCTGTGTAAAGCTGCTCTGAAATTTATTATTAAAAGCACAATACAAATAAACATGAATTAAATTAAATTGAATAGACGGACTAACTGTGTCGTGCCGACAGAAATGCAGCTCTGTGCGGTGACTCGCGGTGGTGGGGTGTGCATTTATATCAACATGGAATGGTGCAAGAACTCTGTGCTTGTCTCATGCTACTGCTCATCGCTAGTGGAGTTCATGACTGTACGATGCAGGCCATTTTATTTACCATGGGAATTCACCTCTGTTTTCATTGTTGGAGTGAACATTCCAATCAGCGCTAATGCTGCGGAGGCACTGTGTGAACTCTATGGTGCTATTAGCGACTTGCAGAATGCTCACCATGATGGATTGTTTATTATTGCCAGAGATTTCAACCATGCGAATCTCAGGACTGTGCTCCCTAAACTCAATCAGCATGTGGATTTTGCAATGAGAGGAACAAACATGCTGGATCATGCGGAGCGCTTAGCCCCCACCTTGGCTACTCAGAGCACTGACTGGGACATAAGTAGGGAGGCTGCAACCAATAGCATTTCCATTATCAGTGACCAGCAACACCAGCAAGTGCTTTGATGACGTGACCGTCTCCAAGACCATCACCACACGCTCCAACCAGAAGCCGTGGATGACCGCAAAAGTGCACGTGCTGCTGAAACAAAGAGACTCTGCCTTCAGAGCAGGGGACAAGAAGGCCTTAAGAACAGCAAGGGCAAAACTGCCCCATGCCATCAGAGAGGCGAAGTGTGCACACGCAAAGAAAATCCACAGCCACTTCCAGGACAGCGGACACACCCGGCGCATGTGGCAGGGCATCCAGGCGATCACGAACTACAAGAAACTTCACCTGCTTATGACCATGACACCTCCCCCCCAGATGCGCTGAATGACTTCTATGCCCAGTTTGAGGTAAAGAACAACGTGGAGGCGAGGAAGACCATCCCTGCTTCCAGTGACCAGGTACTCTGTCTAACCACAGCTGAAGTGAGGAAATCTCTATGCAGAGTTAACCCAAGGAAGTCTGCTGGTCTGCTAACCCTAACCCTAACCTGGCAAAATTCCTGGCAGAACAGCTAGCGGATGTCTTCACTGACATCTTCAACATCTCTCTGAGCAGCAACGTTGTTCTTACGTGCCTGTAGACAACGACCATTGTCCCTGTGCCAAAGAAATTCTATGGAATGAGCAGTAAGAAGAGAGAGGTGGGAGAGCACCACCAAGCTGAGAGAAGAGCTGAAGGATAGCCAAATGGTGAATGAGATGGGCAGGTGCTGGAGGAAGGCAGGTAGAACTGTGACTGGCAAACTAGTTTACTATTGCCTGTCTCCTTTCTCCAGTGTGGAACCAGTGAGTGTTTTACAAACTGGAAACTGAAAAAGACACTTTTTGAAAATCTGAGTCAATGGTGGAAGGCGGGAAAAGTCAATATTAAAAATATTAAAGGACTATATATCACACTCATCAGCTCTGATTAAGTAAACAGTGGAGACTTTACGAAAGGACATCAAACTTTAAAAAAAAACAAATGCTAAACAGTAATGGAGCTGCAAAAGCGGAAGGACTGAGCAAAAAACAACAAGAACTTCGCTCTCTGCTGGAGGGACAAGCAAAAGGAGCGCCGATAAGAGCAAGATACTGTGCCGCCGAAGACATGGGTGCTCCCAGCAAATTCTTCTTTAACCTAGGAAAAAAATTGTCCAGCAGAAGACAATGTATCATCTCTTTTGTCTTGGCTGATCTCTCACATCAGATCCTGTTGAAATGAGAAAGATAGCAAGCAACTTCTACAAACAACTATACAGTGCTGATAGCTGCAATACTAAATCCATGGAAGATCTCCTCACTGAACTGCCACAGCTCGAGGAGACACAAAAAAAGGACTTGGAACGCAAGATTACTTTTAAGGAACTCACAGAGGCAATGAGGTAGTTATCGTTTATTACAGATCCCAGACTTCTGGGATCTAATAGGAACAGACCTATTTGATGTTTTAACAGAATGCATAGAAAAAAAATACTTCCTGTAAGCTGTAGGCAAGCCATCATGTCACTTCTCCCAAAAAAAGGAGACTTGGGACTTTTGAAGAACATTTGTAAATTTTTTTGGAGCGGACAACACTGAACACACGCAGCAGCCATGTATCTACCATTACAGGAAGGTGGGCAGGGACTGGTGGACATGAGGAGCAGAATCAGTGTGTTCAGAAAACAAGCTGCACAGAGGCTTCTATACAGCAAAGACATGGTGTGGAAAAAGACTGCAAACACTATTCTGAGGCGAGCAGGTAACCTCATCCTTCACAAACACCTGTTTCTAATGGAACTTATGGAGATAAACCTCTCTGAACTTACCCCTTTTTACAAATATATAGAATATGTACATGTGTACTGAGGAACGGCATCGTAAAGCTCGGGCATCTGCTGAGTGAGAGAGGCTGGAAATCAGCCAAAGAACTGAAAGAGGTGACTGGACTGAGATCCTTACGTCTGTTCACAAAGCTGAATAAAGAACTCTAGGGTTAGGGTTAGGTATGCTTCTGTAGAGAAGCATACTGATGACCTGCAGTGGAGGATCATTCACGGGGCAATAGCTACAGACGGACATGTGGCCCACCTCAATCCGGCAGTGAAGGTGGACTGCAGGTTCTGTGGGGAAAAAGAGCACTTGGATCATCTGTTCTTAAAATGAAGAAGATTGTCATGGTCTTTTTACATTGATTAAGTGCTGGTTCCTAAAAGTTCTCTGAGAAGGTGTTTATGGCTGAAGTACAAAGTCTCAGAAAGGAGAATATTGTGTCTCCTAAACTATTTAATAGGAACAGTTGAACTTGCAGTGTGGATGTCTCGCAAGAACTACGGTGGCTGAGAATTGCAAAACACATTAACAAATCAGAAAACAAATTAACAAAGAAAACACTAACAAATCGGTAAACAAAATAACAAATGCAAAAACAAATGAACAAATCTGAAAACACAACGACAATTCAGAAAAACCGGAAAAGGTGGGTATAGTTTGTGAATGAAATACTTACCGATCATTGGACGAGACACCTGTCATTCAACATATACAGGTATGACAAGTATGAAATCTTATAAATTTGTTTCTTGTACATGTGTAAAGTTCTCCGTTTACTTGAAACTATTTTTTTATTTCAATTAGTGCACCTTTAAATATAAGAAAATAACATAATAAAAGTAAACACTGGCAAACAAGGAGAAAATGTTGTATTTCTTTAAATCTTGAATGACAGGTGTCTTGTCATTCAATGATGATCTGTACAACCTGGACACTTGTACTCACTTCACACACTGTTTTTATTACCACTCATATTACATCATTTCCTTACCATAAACTGTTTACATGCTGTTTTGCTGACTTCTGCTATTTGCATTTTGCACAACATTTTGTTTACATTTTTGCTACTGTTCACTTTGTCTCTCTACAACAGGTTTAGTGGCGGAGCTATTTTGTATTTTGTGTTTTGTGTATTTGTCTTGCACTGACTTGTGTTGTCTTGCACTGTCTTGTGTTGTCTTTGCACTGCTTGCACCAGGTTGCACACATGCACTTTATGTGGCGAGGACGTTTACTAGTCCCTAACCCTGTTTTCTGTGATTGTTGTTGTAGCACCAGGGTTCAGGAGGAACGTTGTTTCATTTCACTGTGTACTGCGCCAGCTATATATAGTTGAAAAGACAATAGAATCTTTTTGACTTGACTCTTGACTTGATCGGTAAGTGTTTCATTTGCAAACTATACCTACCTTTTCCGGTTTGTCTGCATGGCTATGGCGGATCCGAACGCGAAGTTGTGTGAAAGTTAAATTTAAGTTTTAGAGGAATGTTGTTTAGCAGTTGGCAATGAGAACATTGTATCTGCCTCCAAAATGAATGAATGAATTATATCACCACAATGGCACTGTAGTGAACAATGTTGATAAAGTCAAGTCAAGTCAAGTTTATTTCTATAGCGCTTTTCACAACAGACATTGTCTCAAAGCAGCTTAGTGAGAAAGTGAGAAAATTAACCCAGAATGGAATAGTGGTTAGTGGCAATATTGGTTTCTCCCCAGTTCCCCAGCGAAGATGATTATGTTGTCTAATGTCCCTCCTTTTATCTCAGACGAGGCTATTAGTAAAGAGCTCTCTCGGTACGGGCGAATGGTCTCCCCCTTCAAAAAATCCCCGTCGGCTGTAAGAATCCACTGGTGAAACACTTGATGTCATTTAGGAGGATGGTATTCATTATTCTTAAAGAAGGTAAGGAGGAGCTGAATGCTGGTTTTAAATTTAGTATTGAGGGCTTTGACTACAATATTTTTGTCTCAGAAGCCCACTGGAGCTAAACCAGCCCCAGCAAAGCCATGCATGACCGAACCGGCTACCGGGTGAAGCCTAATGAGAAAAGCTCAGGGGTTCCTGCACTGTGCTGGAGCTGCCTGTGCTGGCAGAGGCAGGCACAGATGTGCAGTGCAACTGCCTGGAAACACCGGACACTACACCAATGCAGGGGAACGGGGGAGACTTGGACAAGCCCGCTTTTAAAGTTTCCAATAAAAGGTAAAAACAAGGTATAGATGGTCTCCCTGTCAAGTTCTACAAGATATTCTGGGCACCCGGTGTCACTACTGTACACTGACTGCAAGCTACTCTCAAAAACATTAGCCTCGAGACTGACTAATGTTATGGAGCAGCTCATTTACCAGGACCCTGGTTTCATAGCCATGATCAAGGTGCTGTACAGTGAAATTGAGAGTGTACTGAAGGTTAACGGTGGTTTATGTGCTTCTTTTAGAGTGTACAGATGGATCAGGCAGGGCTGTTCCCTCTCAGGTATGTTGTACTCTCTGGCGATTAAACCTCTTTTAAACAAGTTTAGGCGTCATCTATCCCGCGTCCCACAAACTAGCCTGCATTAATCCTCCACTGAACCTGCTGGCAAACATTCAGGCCCTGCTGGTGGATTTCTTCTGGGACAATCTACACTGGATTCCTCAGAGTGTTCTTCAACTGCTGAAAGAGAAAGAAGGGCACGGGCTGGTAGAGCTGTCTAGTAGAGCTGCAGCATTCCCCCTCTAGTTCTTCCAGAGACTCCTCACTGGACCCAGAGACTTAGTATAGAGAGCAGCAGCCAGTGGATTATTACACATAACTGAAGGACTGGGGCTGGACATAGCCTTGTTTTTAATGGAAAGAAAAAAATGCTGGATGGTGGGTGACTGGACATCTCCAGTGTGACCGTTCCTGCATTGTCCAGAACTCTAATCTCCTCGGGCATCGTGACCTTCCGGGAGCTTGTGAACATCACTTGTTGAGGGCAGAGGACCTGGCAGCGCGTATGAGACTGAGGTCCCTTCGTGTTGTCAATCAGTTCCTACACCGCTGGAGATCTGCACTAACATCAGAGGAGTGTGTTCGGCTGCTGGACTATCAACACACTGAGGCTGGTCCTGCAGAGGATGAATCCTTTCCCCAGCTGAACATTGCTCCTGACCTCGATGGGTGTGAGCGCCAACTCCTGGAGTGCCGGGGCGAAGGGGAGATAGACTTTGGGTCAGTGACAGGGAAGCTGCTCCACAGGGCCTCTGTTAAGGTTCTGAATAAGAAGAAGCTGAGTGGGAGGGTGGACCCCCATGGAGAAGTGTTCAGGGTTTTAATGCTGATATTAAACCAGAGTGGAGACACTGTACAAACCACCATTTCCAAAAAGAGCTGCGAGCTCCAGTGGAGGATTTTACACTGCATCAACTCTTTTATTTCTGTTTTAAACCCTGATGCTACACCAGACTGTCCTTTTTGTTCACAGAGAGAAACAGTTTTTCATGCTTTTGTTCACTGCTCCAGGTTGCAGTCACTGTTTTTACGGAGCATTTTAAGGTCTTTTTATGTTGATTTTACTGTTCAGCTTTTTATTTTTGGTTTTAAATACGTTAGGAAACATAGGTTCAGGTGCCACCTGGTTAATTTTATCCTTGGTCAGGTGAAGATGGTGATATACCTGAGCTGGAAACACCAGATCTCACAGAACACTGACTGTGAGAACACAAGAATGTTAAAAAGGCTGATCAAATCACGAGTTTTAATAGATTTGAACTTTTACAGAAGTATGAATGATATGGATGTGTTTAAATGTGTGTGGTGTTGTGGTCACATTAATTACCTGTCCAGCTGCAATCTGGCATGTTTTAGTCGACTGCAAGCTGTAGGGTGTTGGATGTAAATGTACTGTATGTGTGACAGTTTGGATGAGAATTAAGTTCTGAGTTTAAATGTTCAGAAGGTCAGATGTATTGTTTATTAGGTGATATTGCATTGTTTCAGAACAAACGTCTTTATGATCTCCGGCCTTAATGCAGCTGGACACAGTTTTGTAAATAGACGTGCCACTGGACTTGTACTGGACAGTGGAGCTACACACACCACAGCCATCTCAGTGCATGATGGGTAAGTCTTACAACAAGGTAAATTCATACAGAGTAAGACAGAGACAGATTGAGACAGAGTGAGACAGAGTGAGAGTGAAACAGAGACAGATTGAGACAGAGTGACAGTGAGACAGGGTGAAAGTGAGACAGAGACAGATTGAGACAGAGACAGATTGAGACAGAGTGACAGTGAGACAGGGTGCGAGTGAGACAGAGGCAGATTGAGACAGAGACAGATTGAGACAGAGTGATAGTGAGACAGAGTGACAGTGAGACAGAGACAGATTGAAACAAAGAGACAGTGAGACACAGTGAGAGTGAGACAGAGACAGATTGAAACAAAGTGACAGTGCAACAGGGTGAGAGTGAGACAGAGTGAGACAGAGTGAGACAGAGTGAGATTGAGACAGAGTGTTAGTGAGACAGGGTGCGAGTGAGACAGAGGCAGATTGAGACAGAGTGACAGTGAGACAGAGTGAGAGTGAGACAGAGACAGATTTAAACAAAGTGACAGTGAGACAGGGTGAGAGTGAGACAGAGTGACAGTGAGACAGAGACAGATTGAGACAGAGTGACAGTGAGACAGAGTGAGAGTGAGACAGAGACAGATTGAGACAGAGTGACAGTGAGACAGAGTAAAATGGACATCTAAAAGTCTGCACTGTTAAGACAAATAAAATTGTTTTTAAACAAGAACAAAACATTTTTACATAAAATTTCTTTGGCATAAACTCAAAAGAAATTATGAAATAATTAAATATTTATTACAAATGTTATATATATATATATATATATATATATATATATATATATATATATATATACGTGTATATATATATATTATTTTAATAAAAATGTAATAACGTAATATCTAAAAACATTTGTTTTAGGTTTAACACGTTTCCTGCTGCAGTGTGATGTGGAAGCTCACCTGAACATTCACATTTACATCAGCATTAATCTGAGTAGACACTTTACTGAAGGTCCAGGAGAAATATTTTACTTTATTATTTCTGGAAAATTTCTTTAAATTTCAACTTAACCCTATGAACTCACACACAATGAATATCAACATCATCCCACCTTACACCATTGCCTCCAACGTTCCTCCTCGTCTTCATCATTTATTCTTTATTGTACCTGCTTGGTAATGGAAACTCTCTGAGACAATATGAGGGAGAAACCTTGAGAGGAACCAGATTTCGCAGGGAGTGTGGGAGTAGGAAGGGGCGTGTGAATATTTATATATTATATATTCACACGTGTGTGTATATAGTGGTGTGAAAAAGTGTTTGCCCCTTCCTAATTTCTTTTTTTTTGCATGTTTGTCACACTTTAATGTTTCATATCATCAAACTAATTTAAATATTACTAAAAGAGAACACAAGTGAACACAACATGCAGTTATTACATGATGGTTTTTATTATTGAGGGAAAACAAAATCCAAAACTACATGGCCCGGTGTGAAAAAGTGTTTGCCCCCAAATGAAATCACACTTTTTCACACCACTATATATATATATATATATATATATATATATATATATATATATATATATATATATAAAAATACGCGCCACAATTGGTGAGCTCAGTTTGTCAATCACGGAGAAAGAGGCGGAGCCACTGCTGCGCGGTCGTGCGCTTTTACCGCAGTACCGTACCCGGATTATCGCACGCGCGTACGCACACACACACACACACACACACACACACAACCCGGTGTGGTGTAGCAGCGATCATTCATACAAACGCATGCGTAAAAACAAATAAATATTACTACCCACTAATATACACACACGCGTAGCGGAAACATGTCCTCAAAGCAAGAGGAGAAGAAGGAGTCTGGCGGATGGAAAGAATTCTTCTGGAACCCCCGAACACACGAGCTGCTGGGCCGAACCGCAAGCAGCTGGGGTGAGTCTCTCTCTCTCTCTCTCTCTCTCTCTCTCTCTCTCTCTCACACACACACACACACACACAGGGGATGCTTTATAAAGCTCTTACACACATACAGCGTAGATGATTCAGGGTTTTTTGTTTGGTTTTATGAAACGGCAAAGAAAGCTGTAATGGTGCATCCGGGTCCTGCGCTCTTACATAACCGAGTGTGTGTGTGTGTGTGTGTGTGTGTGTGTGTGAGAGAGAGAGAGAGAGAGAGAGAGAGAGAGATGCGGATTACAGTAAAATCACAGATGGTAGAAATAAGAAGCAGCTCCACGCGCACCTGCAATGAAATATCCCACCGCGTGAACGTTTCTTCCTCTGTATTCCTAATAAACAAATACAAACAGATTGAGACAGATTTGGGTGAAAATAAGGTGTGTGTGTTGGCATTAAGGGAAGGACTTACATTCCATTATATCACTTTGATGTACTCATTCAGCCTCGTCTCTTTTAAATGACACCTTCACACCCTACAGCAGACTGTACCATTTTGTCACATAGTGCAGCCATGTTATTGGGCCGTATGCAGTCATGTGATTGGCTGTGCTCCGTGGGGATGGTATGCAGTTGTGTGATTGGCTGTTTCTTAGGGTTTGTACGCAGTCATGTGATTAGCTGAGCCCCTGTGTGACAGGCTATGCCCCTTAGGGGTGACACGCAGTAGTGTGATGGGCTGTCCCCCTTAGTAGTGTGATGGACTGTCCCCCTTAGTAGTGTGATGGGCTGTCCCCGTTAGTAGTGTGATGGACTGTCCCCCTTAGTAGTGTGATGGGCTGTCCCCCTTAGTAGTGTGATGGACTGTCCCCCTTAGTAGTGTGATGGGCTGTCCCCCTTAGTAGTGTGATGGACTGTCCCCCTTAGTAGTGGTACTCAGTCGTAGGGGTGGCACACACTCATTTGTTTTACTGTGGGGGATAAAGGAGGATTATAGATGTGCTGTTCTGACATTTGCTCAGTGAAGAGATGAAGAAAACAAAGGTGTATAAATAGGTCACACACACACACACACACACACACACACACACACACACACACACACAATATCAATAACATTACACAGAAACTTACACAAAGCAGTTGTCTTTTCAGTGGTAGAACAGAGAGTAACTTCCATAGTCTGCTGTACAAAATAATAATAATAATAATAATGATGATGATGATGATGATATGGTTATTATTATTATTATTAACATTATTATTAGTAATATAAACTATATTCATTAAATATAAAAATATTTTCATGGTGTACTTTATTTACTGACTGCAGTGTTGAGTAAATACAAAACATTTTAGGTTTATATAAATATACCTTTTTCCTCCTAATATAGTATTATATGGATATTATTATTATTAGTCTAGTATTAGTTTTGCTTCTGTATTTTTTCTTTTTGTTGTTTGTAATTTTTCTGTCTTAGGTCATATACTGGTCATGAGAATTCCTTGCTCTCTGCTTAGTTGTTTTAGTTGTTTATTTGTTTATCTGCATGTACATCCATCGTACTGGATATGTAAAAGAACGGCAAGCTTGAGATTAAGCCCTTCAGGCATAATAGGGCTGACTTGAGAGTTGACAGCACTGAAGAAAAGGTTTTTGAAACATGAGTTGTAGCTTGAGACAGTCAGCACCATGTGGAATCACCCCTCCTTCCTCCAAGGAAGCCTTCCTGCTTTCCTGAGAATGTTGTTTAGCCTCCCTGCTTTGTGAAGGACAACAGTAACCTCTCTCCCTTCTTGTTGATCTGCCATCTGGTTTCAAAGTGGTAAACTATACCGTGCCTCTGTTATGAATGTGGCTCTTTGTTCTAGGCCAGGTGGAATTCTGGGTGCTTCAGATGCTGTACCTTAAGTGGGGTACTATGCCACATACATCTCAATCTCAGACCACCAAATCCAAGATGGCAGTATCTAGAAGCGGTTGCTCTGGATCCAAAATGGTACTCTTTTTATTTTGTATCCCATCTTGCACCACTTATGGACATCGGCACAACTGATGTCTGTGTGTACCTTAACCAAACACTCCAGAAACACAGAAAGGAGGACAGGCGGAGGAGAGGGCATCAAAAGCGGTACATGAGAAAGTTGAAGCATGAAAAGTGATTTGGGGCTAGTGCTAGGCTAAAGGCTAACCCTAGCCGGTCTGCTGTACAATCCATCCTGCTAGCAAATGTCTGCTTCCTGGACTATAAATTGGACTACACCAGACTCCAGCAAGATACATAGCATGAGTCATTCAGCTGAACGGGCTAGTCGCATTTTGTGCTGACAGAAATGGAGCTCTGTCTGGTAAGACTCGCAGCGGTGGACTGTGTGTTTACATCAACCTATTAGGTTGTGATGTGTAGAAATCTTTATTTACTCATGGAATTCAACACTGTTATCATACTCGGACTGTACATGCCACCTAGCACTGTTGCTAAAGAAGCCCTCTGTGTACTCTCCAGGCCCATTAGCAAATTGCAGAACACACACCCTGATGGACTGTTTTATTATCGTTTCAATCATGCAAATCTCAGGACTGTGCTCCCTAAATTTCATTAGAATGTGGACTTTGCAACCAGAGGACAAAACACGCTGGATGTTGTTATGCAAAAATTCTGGTGCATTCCTGGGTGAAGCCCCGCCCACACTTCGGCTACTCGGACCACATCTCTGTTATGCTGATCCCAGCATACAAACCACTCAGCAGACGTTCAAACCAGGTTGAAAGCAGGAGAGAAGCTGGCCAGCAGGCGCCATCTCCGCTCTTCAGGACTGTTTTGCATGCACTGACTGGGACATGTTTCCCATGCCATCAGAGAGGCAAAAACCGCACATGCCAAGAGAATCCACAGTCACTTCCATGACAGTGAACACACCCGGTGGCATTTGGCAGGTCATTCAGGCGATCACAAACTACAAGACAACGTTACCTGTGTTTGACAGTGACGCCTCCCTCCCAGATGCGCTGAATGACTTTTCCCTTCTACCTTCTACCTGTTCTCCCTCCCAGTGATCAGGTGCTCTGTCTATCCACAGCTAAAGTGAGAAAACTCTATGCCGAGTTAACCCACAGAAGTCTGCCGGACCAGACACCGTTCCTGGCAGAATGCTCAGGGAATGTGAACAGCTAGCAGATGTTTTCACCGGCATCTTCAACATCTCCCTGAGCAGCGCAGTTGCTTCTAAATGCCTCAACACAACAACCATCGTCCCCATGCCGAAGAAGTCTACAGTCTCTTGCCTCAATGACTATCATACTGTCGCATTCTCACCCATCGTGATGAAGTGATTCGAAAGCCATGAGGCACATCAAGACCCAGCTGCCACCCTCACTGGACCCCATGGAGTTTGCATACCTACCAAACCGTTCCATGGAGGATGACATCATCAGCGACTCTGCATCTGGCCCTCACCCACCTGGACAATAAGGACACATATGTACGAATTCTAATGCCACGACTGTGGTGCGTCTCATCAGTAAGAACGACGAGTCGGCAAACAGAGAGGAGGTTATAGTTAACAGCCTGGTGTGGAGCAACAACCTGTCTCTGAATGTTGACAAAACCAAAAAAATGTTTGTTGACTTTAGGAGATCACAGAGCGGCCATTCTCCACTGATCATCAATGGATCCTCTGTGGAGATCATCAAAAGCACCAAATTCCTTGGTGTTCACCTGTTGGAGAACCTCACCTGGTCACTCAACACAAACTCCATCACTAAAGGCCCAGCAGTGCCTCTACTTCCTGCCGAGCAAAAAGTGCCCCCCTTCTGACCTTGTTCTACAGATGGACTATCGAGAGCAACCTGAGCAGCTGCATCACTGCCTGGTTTGGGAACTGCACCGTCTCGGATCTCAAGACCCTACAGAGGGCACAGAGAGTCTCTCTCCCCTCTATCATGGACATTTACACCACACGCTGCATCCGCAAAAAGCCAACAGCATTGTGGACGACCCCAAACACCCTCACACACACACACACACACACACACACACACACACACACCTCACACACACTCTTCACTCTCCAGTTTTTCCCCTCAAGCGACCAGGATCCTTAACACACTGAACCTGAACTGAAACTCGCGCTGGACAGACCAATCGGTGGCCGCTCTGCAGGACACTTTTGATGACGCAGACTGGGACATGTTCAGACGCAGCTCTTATGACGTCAACATGTTTAGAGAAGTGGTTGTGGGATCCATTGCGGATGATACGGTGCAGAAAACCACCATCAGAACGTGGGTGGATAAAACCATCCGCGATGCTCTGAGATCCCGCTCCACTGCGTACAACACGGGCCTCGTCACCGGGGACATGGATGAGTACAAGGCTGCATTTTACAGTGTTCGCAGAGCGGTTAAGGATGCATAGCGGCGCTACGGGAGGAAACTGGAGTCACAGTTCCAACATGGTGGCTCTCAGAGCCTGTGGCAGGGACTAAGAAACATCACGGACTATAGAACACCATCTTCTAAAATGGGGAATGCGGACACTTCTCTGGCAGATGAGCTAAACATCTTTTACGCTCGCTTCGAGGCTTCAGCTCACCACGCTAGCGGCACAAACAGCATGCACGGCGAGAGAGCCGGAGAGGTAAACACGTTCACCATCTCAGAGAAAGACGTGAGGAGGGCATTCAAGAGAGTGAATACCAGGAAGGCAGCAGGACCAGATGGCATCACAGGTCAGGTTCTGAAAGTCTGCGCTGACCAGCTAGCACCGGTGTTCACTGAGATATTTAACCTCTTACTGGAAGAGTCTGTTGTCCCCTCATGCTTCAAACAGTCCACCATCGTTCCTGTCCCGAAGAAGCCCCAGCCCACCTGACTCAACGACTATCGCCCTGTAGCCCTGACCTCAGTAGTGATGAAGTGCTTTGAAAGACTGATCAGAGACTTTATCACTGCGACACTACTAGACACACTGGTCCCTCTACAGTTTGCATACAGCCATTGCAAATCTTCTACACACAACGATGAGCCACCTGGACTACAGAAAAGGGAATTATGCAAAGATGTTTGTGGACTACAGTTCAGCGTTCAACACTATAATTCCCTCCACGCTCACCTCTAAGTTGGAGGTCCAGGGATTCAGCCTGCCGCTGTGTCAATGGATCTCTAACTTCCTGACTGACAGACCACAAGCCGTACGGGTGGGCAAACACACCTCATCCACCCTCACCCTCAGCACTGGAGCTCCCCAGGGTTGTGTTCTGAGCCCCCTGCTGTACTCACTGTACACATATGACTGTGTGGCCACTTCCAACTCCACCGCCACCATCAAGTTTGCTGGCGACACTGTTGTGGTGGGCCTGATCTCCATCAATGATGAGACGGCCTACCTACAGGAGGTTAAAAACCTGGAGAAATGGTGCCATCAGAATAACCTTCTCCTGAACGTCAGCAAGACTAAGGAGTTGATCGTGGACTTCAGCACGAAGCAGGAGCAGCCATACCAACCGCTAAACATCAGCGGGACCCCAGTGGAGAGAGTGGACAGTTTCCAGTACCTAGGTGTTCACATCACACAGGACCTGTCTTGGTCCTGTCACATCAACACCCTGGTGAAGAAGCCCGGCAAAGTCTGTACCATCTGAGACACTTTAAACTACCCTCTCAGGTGCAAAACATTTTCTACACCTGCACCTTGAGAGCGTCCTGACGGGAAGCATCACTTCCTGGTTCGGGAACAGCACCATGCAGGACAGACGAGCCCTCCAGAGGGTGGTGCGTTCAGCTGAACGTACCATCCACACTGAGCTCCCTAACCTGCAGGACATCTACAGCACGCGGTGCCGGACCAGGGCCAGGAAGATTGTGAAGGACCTCAGCCATCCCAACAATGGACTCTTCTATTTGTTACATTCAGGGAAATGCTTCCGCTCCTTGAAAGCAAACACAGAGAGAATGAGGAGAAGCTTCTTCCCGCAAACCATTCGGAATTTAAACCAGAACCCCACCCAGGATCTATTACTGGACCTCTCTCTACATCTTCACTCATTTCTGCACAACTTTTTTGCAATGTGACACTTTAATCTCTGGACTGTCACTTAAACTCTGGACTTGCACAACACAGTGCACTTTATACCACACCATAACTACACAGTGCATTTTATATCACACCATAACCACACAGTGCACTTTATACCACACCATAACCACACAGTGCACTTTATACCACACCATAACCACACAGTGCACTTTATACCACACCATAACCACACAGTGCACTTTATACCACACCATAACCACACAGTGCATTTTATATCACACCATAACCACACAGTGCACTTTATACCACACCATAACCACACAGTGCATTTTATACCACACCATAACCACACAGTGCATTTTATACCACAACTTAACCACACAGTGCACTTTATATCACACCATAACCACACAGTGCACTTTATACCACACCATAACCACACAGTGCATTTTATATCACACCATAACCACACAGTGCACTTTATACCACACCATAACCACACAGTGCATTTTATACCACACCATAACCACACAGTGCATTTTATACCACACCATAACCACACAGTGCACTTTATATCACACCATAACCACACAGTGCACTTTATACCACACCATAACCACACAGTGCATTTTATACCACACCATAACCACACAGTGCATTTTATACCACACCATAACCACACAGTGCACTTTATATCACACCATAACCACACAGTGCACTTTATACCACACCCTACTGCACACGTACACTTTATACCACACCATAACCACACAGTGCACTTTATACCACACCCTACTGCACACGTACACTTTATACCACACCATAACCACACAGTGCACTTTATACCACACCATAACCACACAGTGCACTTTATACCACACCATAACCACACAGTGCATTTTATACCACACCATAACCACACAGTGCATTTTATACCACACCCTACTGCACAGTACACTTTATACCACACCATAACCACACAGTGCACTTTATACCACACCCTACTGCACAGTGCAATTTATACCACACCATAACCACACAGTGCACTTTATACCACACCATAACCACACAGTGCACTTTATACCACACCATAACCACACAGTGCATTTTATACCACACCATAACCACACAGTGCATTTTATACCACACCATAACCACACAGTGCACTTTATACCACACCATAACCACACAGTGCACTTTATACCACACCATAACCACACAGTGCATTTTATACCACACCATAACCACACAGTGCATTTTATACCACACCATAACCACAGTGCATTTTATACCACACCATAACCACACAGTGCACTTTATACCACACCATAACCACACAGTGCACTTTATACCACACCATAACCACACAGTGCATTTTATACCACACCATAACCACACAGTGCATTTTATACCACACCATAACCACACAGTGCACTTTATACCACACCATAACCACAGTGCACTTTATACCACACCATAACCACACAGTGCATTTTATACCACACCATAACCACAGTGCACTTTATACCACACCATAACCACACAGTGCACTTTATACCACACCATAACCACACAGTGCACTTTATACCACACCATAACCACACAGTGCACTTTATACCACACCATAACCACACAGTGCATTTTATACCACACCATAACCACACAGTGCACTTTATACCACACCCTACTGCACAGTACACTTTATACCACACCCTACTGCACAGTACACTTCATACCACACCCTACTGCACACGTACACTTTAAGGACAATCACGTTAATCACAAATTTTACTGTTTTACTGTCATATGCATCCTTGTATATACACATTTTCACACATATCTTCATTTATTTTATATTTTACATAGTTTATACTTTTAATTTTTTTCTACCTCCTTTTTTTTCTTGGTTTATTTTTCCTTGCTTGAATGCCGGTACGTCGTAAAAAGCATTTCACTGCATGTTGTACTCTATATGTATGTGTATGTGACAAATAAAATTAGATTTTTAATTTAATTTAATTTTTTTATTTTATTTCTGAAGGTGTGTGTGGTATCTGACACAAATATGTTAGCAGCAGATCCTTTAAGTTTTGTTAGGACCCCTCATGGATCAGACTTGTTTGTCAAGCACAGGTGTACAGGGTAAGCAATGGCTCTGTGACTGCTCTGCAGCTCCACACTCCTGGAAGCTATTAAGGCAGGACAGTTACACAGGAGCATAGAAACACTGATGTGAGACAGAGAGAAAGAATTACTAAGGTGGTGAGAGAGTTTTCAATAGCTGCTCCAAACATGATTTTATAATATGTTTACTAATTATGATTTTCTGTGTGTGTGTGTGTGTGTGTGTGTGTGTGTGTGTGTGTGTGTGTGTGTGTGTGTGTGTGTGTAGGTTTGATTATACTTTTCTATGTGGTCTTCTACACATTCCTTGCTGGAATGTTCTGCCTCACCATGTATGTTATGCTGCTCACACTCGATGATTACACACCCACCTGGCAGGACAGACTTGCAACACCAGGTACACACACACACACACGAAAACACATATATACACATTGTGTTTTCAGTAATATCAGAAAATATTTGTGTGTGTGTGTGTGTGTGTGTGTAGGATTGATGATCAGGCCTAAAGGTGAAGATTTGGAGATCATATATAATATAAAAAACACTGAGAGCTGGGACCAGTATGTTCAAGCACTCAACACCTTTCTCATCCGTAAGTACAGTGTGTGTGTGTGTGTGTGTGTGTGTGTGTGTGTGTGTGTGTGTGTGTGTGTCTGTGTGAGAGAGAAAAAGAAAATGAAACACCTGATACAATTATTCTCTCTCTCTCTCTAGCTTATAATAATTCTCAGCAGGTGCTGAATAATGATGCGTGTGCTCCAGATCAGTATTATTTTCAGGAGGACAGCGGGAATGTGCGTAATAACCCCAAAAAGGCGTGTCAGTTTAATCGCACTATGCTCGATCAGTGCTCAGGACTTGTGGAACAAACCTACGGTTACAGTGATGGAAAGCCCTGTGTACTCATTAAACTGAACCGGGTACTGACAAATCACAGGACAGACATCCCTAATAAACCAATCACAGCACAGATATATACACACACTGATAATAATAATAATAATAATAATAATAATAATAATGTTTGTCAGGTTTGTTTTTCTTTTCTGAGTTTTTGTTTTTATGGTTTTTAGGTTATTGGAATGTTGCCAGGAAAAGATGGCCAGTCCCCATACATCACCTGTGGAGCAAAGGCAAAACAAACACACACACACACACACACAC
>NC_060899.1:17249453-17261953 GCF_014805685.1 Silurus meridionalis
GCTGTGACAATGATGCGAATGATTGGTTCGGCCTCCTCGTGTGTGTTCACACACACCATGCTGAGCAGTACAGAGTGTTCAGGCATGGCTTTAAAGGCCAGTCGTGCGACCCTCTGTAGAAGCCATGGATGATACGGTGCTAACGACTCACTGTAAGCTTCTTCACACACCTCACCCAGGTTTCTCCTCACAGGACCAGGCTCCATCCACAGCTTCATCAGCAACAGCTGCAGCCACAGCAGTGATCGATGGAGGCGGAGCAAAGTACGACTGCCTGAAGGTGTCTGTCTGTTGAAACTGATCATGCCCATCCGAAGCTCTGTATCCAACATGGAGCGAACAGAATGGTAGGCGGGGCCTGGGGGGTTGTGGGTTAGAAGTGTGGAGTTGTTAAGGGGCGGAGTCAGTAGTCTGTGTTTTGCAAAATCCTCCTCAGCCAGCTGGCGAATCAGAGTGATTTTCTCCTGAACTTTGTAGGTGAAAAAACCAACCAGAGGACCAAGTGCCTCCATAAACCTGCAAACAAGTGTGTTTTTTGTGTTTGTGTGTAAGTACAGGTTTACTAAATGAAACTGCTCACATCTATTGACTAATAGAATTCACTAAATCAGTATTAAGAAGTTGATGTTACTTGATTAGCTCCTCCCAGCAGAGCAGGTAAGGTTCCAATAGCACATCAGAGGTGGGGCTAAGGGCGGAGTCTAAATACTGAAGAAGGTTGGACACATGAAAATGTTGTCCAGGGCAGTCGGGTATCACAACATTGTAAGAGGGAATTATATCACTTCTAATGATGTCATCATTGTCCACATCACTTCCTGCAAACACCACTGGAGTTACCTGTGGTGGGAAAGATGGGGGTGGGACTTATCTTTTATAAAAATTAACATGCAAAAACAACCTGCAAGTACATATGTGTGTGTGTGTGTGTGTGTGTGTGTGTGTGTGTGTGTGTGTGTGTGTGTTTGTCCTTACTTTGCTGTTGGGATCAGTAAGACATGGGAGCCACGATGATTCACAATCAGGTATCATTCCCTGAGCTGTGCAAGTAATCACACACACACACACACACACACACACACACACACACACACACACACATAGATGTTCATGTACAGAGAGGCATGTGTGTGTGTGTTTATGTGTAGAGAGAGAGAGAGAGAGAGAGAGTACTCACGTAGCCAAAGTGAGGTGAGGAATAGAAGCAGAGTCAACATGGCTGCAACCAGGAAGTATTGCTGCAACAGTGGTCTCATCATCAAACTAACACACATACATACAAAGACGTACGACACACACACTCTCTCTCTCTCTCTCTCTCTTACACTATTTTCTCTCTGTGCTGAAATGTTTATTCTCCTTCCACACACACACACTGATGTTTGCAGTGAACTAATCTCTGTGACATTTGTACTGCAGTACAATGTATCATTCAAGAGTCAAGATTCAAAGGTTGCTTTATTGCATGACAAATATGGACATTCATATTGCCAAAGTATAAAAGATACAGATACATAACACCAGAAATAACAACAAGAATAAACTATAAATATAATATACTATAGTATAACTATAATAACAATTTAGGTTTAGGATGATTTGGTTGATGTTGGTGAAGATTTGGGTTTGAATGTGGTTGTATTTGGTGTGTTCAGTGAGGAAGTGCAGTTCTGCCTCTACTGTGTTCAGTAAACACTGCTGGCAGAGTCTCTGCTCTCGGGGCAGACAGGACTGTATGTGTCTCCCCGTCTGTCTCCATGGCCAGACAAGTCCACCGAGTCTCTACTTCTTCAAGGTGTGTCTCAGTTTGTGATCAGACACCATGCTCAGGTTCTCTGCCACGCTGTAGTGTCTGTTCAGGGACACACAACACTCCATTTTACTCTGGAGCTGCTTTCAGTTTCCCAGTAGCTCAGATACTTCACTCTCAGGGGTCGTGTCATTTGGTTCATTCTAATTGGGTTTGTGGGTTTTATCTGATCCTGAGTCACTGGTGTGTGAGTGTGTTATGGCGGTGTGTTAGTGTGTATTAGTTTTTTGTGTGTGTTAGCGTGTGTTGGTGCGTGTGCTGGGGGTTACTTGGTGTGGGGGGGAATCAGTAGATGTGTGTGTTTGTGTGGGGGGTAAGTAGGTGTTGGTGAGCATGTTGGGGGCCAGTTGGTGTTTGTGTGTGTGTGTGTGTGTGTGTGTGTGTTGGGGGTTGGGGCTTGTCAGTGGGTGTTGATGTGTGTGTCGGGGGTACAAATAAAATGTACACTGTACAAATAAAATCTCAGAAACTACAGAGTATGTTAAGTCATGTTAAGTCTGTGAGTGTGTGTGTGTGTGTGTGTGTGTGTGTGTGTGTGTGTGTGTGTGGAGGGGTCAGTAGGCATTGGTGTGTGTGTGTGGGGGTGTTAGTAGGTGTTGGTGTGTGTGTTTGGCAGTGAAAGAGGAAGTGCATATGTGCATGTGTATGAGAGATAGAGAGAGAGAGAGAGAGAGAGAGAGAGAGACACACAGACAGACAGACACACAAACACACACACACACAGTACTGACTTAACATACTCTATAGTTTCTGAGATTTTATTTGTACAGTGAAAGCATAACACATTTATCCACACACATTAGCCTGACAGCTTACACACACACACACACACACACACACACACACACACACACACACACACACACACACACTACAAGTGTGTTATCATGACAGTGGTTTGCAGAAAGCAGCAATCACTGTCATGCATAAATATACTGAACAAGACATGCCCACTTTACAATTTTCAGCCGGGGGACGGGGCAAAACACTGATGGCCCTAATTCTGTGTGCCACTGGAAAAATGGTGCCCCTTTGATGTGTGCTGATTGGTGGAGAGCTCTGGGGGTGGAGTCTGTGATTGCCTTACTGCAGCAGTATTCTACAGAGAAAAAGACAACAGTTATTGTACACTCTGATGTGTATGTGTGTGTGTGTGTGTGTGTGTGTGTGTGTGTGTGAGAGAGAGAGAGAGAGAGAGAGAGAGAGAGAGAGAGAGAGAGAGAGAGAGAGAGAAAGATAAACTCACAGGTCTTCCACGGCCACAAAACACAGTAGTGAGGCCAGTGTGTGTGTGAACAGGTTTCAGTGTGTGTGGCTGCTTTAACTCCTTCAGTAATTCTGGGCTTCCCAAACCCCCTACAGTACAGGACAGGAGGAAAGCCATGTGATTAACACCCTCCCACACAGACAGACAGACACACACACACACACACACACACACACACACACATACACATGCACTTACTGGCCTGGAATAAAGATTCTGGAGCTTTGAAAGATGGAGAAGTGGGAGGAGACTAAGGAAAAACAGACAGAGAACCTTTAGTCATGCTGGCTTAACTCAACCACACTTAATGTTAACCACACCCCCGAATGCTAACCACCCCCCTCCAAATGTTAACCACACCCCCAATGTACAAATGTAATAAATGTATACTGTGTAACAGAATGAACAGAGTGTTAGTCTGGTTATACCATCTGCCAATAAACATTATGTTTAATATAACAACGAGCATTTGTACAATGTAGAGTTTTACGGTTTATAAGTATATTCAAATATTTTTATAAGACAAATTAGTTTCTGTTATGATTTTTAGTAAACGGAAGCATTAACTCATCCATTTGAAAGACTTTACAGTGCATTATGACTTTTACAAAGCGCCATCATTTTTAATGCCCAGGCCTGGAGCTGGTTTGTTTCCAGTTCAGCTTTGGCCACCAGAGGGAGACAGTAGCAGCCTGTCATCTAATTACTTTTAATCAGTCTCACCTGCCCTTGACTCTATTGAAGGGAAATTTGCTCTGCAATAAATGCTCACTTGTGAGGCCAAGCTGAAGCTGGTATTGGTGAATTAAAAGTGCTGTATTCTAGTCTTTCTTCTGTGCTAGACTCTACATAGCTATTTTCTCAAGTTTTTCTGTTCCCTCCTGTAAGAGAATTACTTCTGCTATTGGGTTTGCTATTCCCTTTTGCCTGTTCAGGTAAACAAGGTGTTTGTTCCTCTCAGTTTAAGTAAATATTATAATACTAAATAGCTTTTGTTTAATTAGGTTAAATTATGTGGCCCCCTTATCTGACCCACCTGCTTCTATCCACCCTTTCTGATGATAGATGATGATCAAATGAATATTATTCGACTTACCTTTCTAACATCCATCACTTTCATCCAAATCCTGAGGGGAGAGAGATGGAAAGAGAGAGAAAGGGTTAGGGTTGGGATTTAAAAAGATAAATAAATAACATTAAATAAGCATAAATAATAATAATAAATAAATAAAGCTCAAACAATGACTGTAACCTGGCGCAATGAATAAAAGCATGACAAACTAATTTTCTTGGTGAACAGTCCTGTAAAACATCAGGGTTCAAAATAAGAGTTCACAGAGATGATGCAGTGTAAAATCCTCCACTGGAGGTCGGCAGCTCTTTTGGTCAACGGTGGTTTGTACAGTGTCTCCACTCTGGTTTAATATCATCATTAAAACCAAGAACATTTCTTCACTGGGTGTCCACCCTCACACTTATTTAAAAACACAGGCCCTGTAGAGCAGCTTCTCCTTCACTGTCCCAAAGTTAATTTCCCCTTCACCCCTGCACTCCAGGAAGGGACCTTCGTACCCATCGAGTTCAGGAGCTATGTCCAGCTGGGGAAAGGGTTACTCCTCTCTAGAGCCGATCTCTCTGATGCTGACTAACTATACATCATTAAGGTCTAAGCCTCAAGCAGCGATTTCAGATCACTGTTTTTCAATGGAAAACTTATAACGAATGTATTTACTGAATTTGTATAAGCAGTACACAACAACAACATGCATTTAAAAATGCAGTACTTCCACATTTATTGTAATAATGAGTCACAAACACATCCACTGCTGCAAATCCCGGTTTATTAGGTGTTAGAGTTTAGATGGGCCTCACACTGGTTCTCTAAACACATTCCTTTGTTGTTTGTTCAGTGTCTATAGGATCTTTACGATGAGAGTACGAAAGGTATACAGGAATCTTTATCTGGACTCAGACATCTCTGGTTATTATGTCTTCTTACCCAATCAGGACCAGTTTTAGCTCAGGTTTTTTTCCAGTGTGTATATATACTTGTCTGTTATCTGCATTAAACTGAAGAAGAACATATGCACCATGCTGTGTGCTGTGAGATTCTTCCCTGATCAGAAAAGGCACGGTCATCGTAGATCAAATGGAAAACCTCTCCAAGAATTAAGTTTTGTTTGGGCATAATAAAAAAAATTAAAAAAATTGTTCAATTAATGATAACAATTTCCTTTGGTGGGATGAATCCGTCGCAACAATGTTTTCCTCACCTTAGATGTTAAGATGCAAGATTAGATGATGTTTTTTACGGTCTGTCTAATACAGTAAAACCCTGTTGTACGAGCAACTAATAGTACAAGCAAACTGAGAAAATTTTACCGTTTCACAAGCAAATTTCGAAGGCACGAGCTGCCGGTTCCCCGTTTTCAGCCGAGGGTAGCATCAGTCGCTTAGTTGATGACGTATCACTCGGTCGCTCTCGTTGTTCAGTGCAGCAAAAACTTAAACTTTTTTTTGTTTTATATTTTTATTTCACTAAAAATCTTGAAAAATGTCTCCCAAGAAAATCAATGATGGTGCTGTGAAAATTAAAGTAAATAGAGTTACCATTGAAACCACGAAGGGTATAAGCGTGGTGTGTCTCACACTCGCAATCATCCACTACCACATGGGTAATTGTTCAATTATGTTTACATTACAGTAATGTGCGGTATTTGTTAAAATAATCTACAAATACTTTTTAAGTGCAGAAATAAGTGATTGAACGAAAGACTACAATTCTGTTTTGGCTTTATAGTCTATTTTTTCTCCTAACTTACAAAATTTCTAAACCAATTGGAGAGATTTAATTACTTTTTTGTTTTAAGACTACCATCCCCCTGGTGCCTAGTGTTGTGTGTATTGTCTGAGTGTTATGTGTTGTGTCTGTTCTTTGTTCTGTGTAAAAAAGTTGGGTCATGACATCTCTCGCTTATTGCCAGAAGAAAAACCCCAAAGATTGGATGTATAGGACTAGTGCCAGTTATTGGACTAATCTTTATTTGGATCATTTGGCATGATGGAGTGAAATTGTCAAATTTTTCCTAGAGATTTAGATGCTGCTAGATGTTTCTACTCTGCTCCAGGTTTAGTTAACCCTTTATGCTCTTTGCTGCAACAAGAAGTGGTGCTTTCCAGCCTCAGCACAAAACTCATGAAGGAGGTCCTAGGAGAAAAGGGAAGTTCATCTATTAGGGAATAGATAGATTTCCAATTTCATGTCCTGTAACTAACCTTTTGCCTGTGGTGACACCGACTGGTACAAATTTTTATCATAGTTTTAAAATAATTTCAAACTTGCCTTTAAACCTTTTAGGAAGAGATATGATGCACAAAATGGGAATGGAAATTCTGTTTTTTGAAACCAATGTTTCACTGTCTTTTCCTTCCATCCTCATGCTCTTAACTGAGCCACAGACACTACCAGATTTCTTCCAGGGTAATACGAGGCACGTTTAATCCAGGTAAAACCGTATCCGTTTTTTGTTAAACAATATCTATTGTCAAAAGAGAAGAATGTTAGCATTGCTCCATTAATTGACAATTTATTGTCACAAGGTGTTTTGATCGAAACACATTCACCTTATAACACACCAATTAATCCGGTCTTGAAGGCAGATAAAAATGCTGGAGGCTAACACAAGATTTACAAGAGATTTACGAGTGAAATTATATGTAAACATGGTATTATCTTCCATTGCTATGCTGAAAATACATGATTGTACATTTTAGCCTAACAATGATAAACATTGTGTACAGAACATTAGACAGTGGATGCTTGTTAACTTCCTTCTGCTAAATCCTGAATCAATACACCCCTTAATCCCACCACATCTATAAAAACCATCAGTATTATAGAGAAGTGCAGTAGAACAGAGCGCTGCATCACACACAGAATCTGATACAGTGACAAAGAATGTTATTACTAAAGCAAGAAACCCAAAAAAACACAATTCAACACGTCTCCTTTCACTGGAGCCACAACTGCACCTCCACATACATCATCTCCAGGACAAGCATCGATATTCAGCTCATCACATCAACCCAGGGTTTCCTGCGTTTCACTGCAATGTTTCAGTGCATTTCTGTGCATTATGGTTTTCCTAGTTATTTAAAATAAAGGCAAATTGTTTGTTTTTGTACAAATTTTACAGTGAAAAAATGCAAAAGTATAAACGGTTCATAAAAAAGTGCAACAACAGTTTTGAACTGTTTTGTCGAACTTATGTTGAAGTCTGTCTTTGAACCAATCAATTTCTTCTCCTGTGTCAGCCATTGTGGAATAAAAAAAACAGCTATTAAATCCACATGAATATATTTTAGCTGCAGATGTGGTTTGAGAGCTCTGACTAGTGCGCACTCTGAAACACAATTAAAATGCCAGTCTTTTGGTGATAAATACAACAAATTAAAATGATACAACCGGCAAAAAACTAATATTTTCTAAATATAATAATAATTGTGAATCCACTGTTGTTTTTTTGTTAATTGTTTTCTCTCTTGGGGGTTTGAATTTAGCAGTAATGTATTATGTGTTAGCGGCAGGAGCCGCTAGTGGATGGACGTAAGACATGTGACCGAGGCATCATGACCTACATCAAGAGTGAGTCATAGACAGATGTGGAGGAGAAAATTCGGGAATTTTCCAAAATAAAACATCGTTCAGAATCAGATAATTAATAAAACGGAAATAATGTAAGTTATGTATTCTTTCTGTGCGGCCCGGTACCAAGTGACCCACGGACCAGTGCTGGTCTGCGGCCCGGGGGTTGAGGACCACTGTGTTAGATGACCTAGTGCTTAAAGAAACAGCTTTGAGCAACATGTACTTTACACTACAGGTGCTACAGGTGTTGGAGTGCTGATTCTAAAGGACTTGTGGCAAATTCTTTTAACCCTGGCAATGTGTGATGTGATATGGCTGAAATCTCTAACTCTAACCTAAACGTAGAGTAGAGGAAGCAGCTCAAGCAAGAGAAAAGTTATGAAATTAAGAGAATAAACTATTGGGGATAATTTAATACATATTTGTAGAAAAATAATTAAAAGTCAGTGATTCTGATAGTGTTTAGGTCAGCAGAGAAAGCCTTATCAGAACTAGAAAAGATGACCACCCCCATTTTGATCAGTCTACACTGGAATGTATTTTTCAAGACTACTGACAAACACTGAAGGGTCTTACACCGCAGTTTCTGAGTCTATTATGTTCCTCACCTACATTAATCAAAAGATGCAGGTTATTTGTTGGTACCACAAACAATAAAAACTCAGACACAAGTGTCAAGTTTTGTTCAGTCAAGCATTTTGTTAATAGCTGTTCTCTGTTGAAAAAACAAAGTTCTCCCTCACATGCTACTACTAAGATGCCAGTTATCCTGACCCAGATAAGTCTGGTTCCTGTTAAATTTTCTTCCTTTTATCATCTCCAGGAGTTTCTCCTCATCACTGTTACTCTTCTAAATTACAGATTAAAATCTTTTTTACACAAGATCCTTAATGGCAATGGCTAGTGTTAAAACTGTATATAAATAAAACTGAATTGAATTGACCCAGCCCCAACCACTGTATTCACTGCACACATGCTCCAACCAAAACCTTCATATCCCACACTCAATCCTCTTATTTAAAACACACCAATCATACTGCTTACACTCCAAATGCACCCTTCTCACGTAACACATTTTCTTCCCACCCCTAACACACCCTTCACCCAATTCACACTTAACAGCATGCACAAGAACCCACTCAATCCACTGAATCTTTCACCCTAAATAACACACAAATCTTTGCAGAATTATCTGTGATGAAAAGACTGAAGACTGCCATACCTGCTGAGTCTTGATCACTGATAAATACCATCTGAAAAAATTTCCAACACTCAGGTAACACACACAGAGCGTTAATTCTGCTGACTGACACAGCCCTGCATTAATTATTCACCTGTTTATGGCTCCAAAGTCGAGAAGAACAGCATAGAGGGAACCTCAACCATAAACAAATAAAATCTCAAACTGCACACTGCACACAAATCACTCTCATAACACACTACACTCATTTATTTATACCCATACAGAATGTGACAGGTGTGTATGTAAACATCTGGCTGAAAGCTGCAGTTGATGAAGTTCTGCCTGAAGCTCATGAGAAGCTCTTTAATTAATGATATTGTGTAAAAGTCAAGGCAGAGGGATGAGCAGGGCAAAACACACAAATCCCCAACATACACACCCATTGTGTTGGACATGAACAGAGGAGGTCTGTATCTTCACAATAAACTGAAAACATTGGAGCACATAGTGAGTGAAGGGGTGTGTGTGTGTGTGTGTGTGTTTCTGTCTGTTAAAATAAAGACTTACTTTACTCTTCTCAGCTTTTATTTATCATCTACATCAAATAATTTAAAACACTTTGTACAAAACTGACAGTAATCTGTTTTACACACAAATATACAACAGTTTAAAAACTAACTTGTAAAAGAAATAAAACTAAAGGCACGAGGTAAAAGTGTTGCATTCAGATAAAAAAAAAAAGAAAACTTTTTTTTTATTCAATAACAGGTTTTAGAGCATTTTTGAAATATACTTTTCACCAAAACACACACACACACACACACACGGTTAGGGGTCTACAAATGAGACCATGATGTATCGAGTGCCCTTGGTTGTAGGAAGACCCTCATGGTAGTGTGTTAAACGTCCTGGGTGCATTAAAGACCAGCCTTTTCTTGGAGCTTCAATTCTGCAATCATAACGCAAGAACCTGCATCCCCCTCCCTGAAACACACACACACACACACACACAATTTCACAGATATAATTAGTATTAATAGAAGTGCAGAACTGTTCTTATGGAGTAAAATCTTTGTGTGTGTGTGTGTGTGTGTGTGTATACCTCATAGTCTTTCCCCTTGCTGTTCAGAGCAATGTTGATTGTGAATGTTGATGAGTCGTGATGTGGGCGGAGTGCAGGTTGTTCATCAGGATGATAACGAACCACAAAGTTCATCACAGCTTTAGCCTGATACAAATACACCCCATTTTACTTACACAAGATAAACACAACTGGCCCCTTAAGAGATATGATTGGATTTATTTATAAATCAATTTTATAAGCATTTATTATTGATATGATATTGTGCACCTGCCACCTCCCTTTGCTCCTTTTATGGAGTTTTGTGGGCGTGGCTAAACACAAATGAGCAGTAACACAGTTTATATTTACGCTAGTGATTAACACCACATTTATATTTAGATGGAAGCTCAGGGGTTAAGCTGCTGGAATTCGGGGTAGAAGGTCATGTGTTCAAATCCCAGCAACACTAAGCTCTCAGTGCTGGGCCCTTAGTCCTTACCTGATTGGTTATATGAAAGATAATTGTAATTCACTCCGGATAAAGGCAAAATACCGTAAATGTAAGCAGGAGCCCTTATTCAGAGTGACCTACAATTAGCTTATATATACACACGTGAGGGTTAGGGGCCCCACTCAGGGGCCCAGCACTGAGATCTTTGTGGTGCTGGGATTTGAACGAAACATTCACTGTGCAATCACTTCCAAAGTTTGGAACCATTCCTGAAATCTGGCAGAAATTTCAGTTAAGTTTGGTGTATGTGTGTGTGTGTGCGCGCGCGCCCGTGTGTGTATACCTTTGCATAATATCCTGGATAAAGTTTTTCAGTTACAGGAGCAATGTAATCTTTCAGGAATCTGAGCCACTCTTTCTCAAACTGAATCTGATTCATGTGAATATCGACAGTGGGAACGTTTTCATATCCACCTGATAAACGTTCGTCCTGAAACACACACACACACACACACACACACACACACACACACACACACACACACACACACACACACACACACACACAGATTTTGTTAATCATAGTTCACATTAACTAATGCTGAGGACACACCCATACACACAGACCGTATGTTTCCCCCCGGACCAGTGGCCGAAGTGCTCCATAGTCTCGACGAGATCATCACACATCTTTTCTGAAAAGGCAGGAAACCAGTAAACATCTGGACACGGCTGTTCCACCAGATCCACACCATTCTCAAAGATCTGAGAGTAATTCTTATGGACATATTTCTCTCTCCAGTCCTACACACAAACACACACACACACACACACACACACACACAGAGAGAGTAAACCAGTCTCAGTAAAATAAATACTGATGTATTTCTATCATTATAGAGAAGTTCTTGAACGAAACAGTGTGTGTGTGTGTGTGCGCGCATTTACAATGGGGTTGTCAAATATTTGCCACATGTCTGGATGCAGTCTGCTGATGTTGTAGTTGTTGGTGGCGATCAACCGGCCAAACTCATCCCTATTGGATACAAACATAAACACACCCTGCACAAGAAAACACACACGCACACACAAATATTTAAGAAAAAGCCTTCTGCAACAGATAATTCATGAACTGTTTCGCTCACACACACACACACATACCTGGTCCCGAACTGCTCTGCAGAACACCATGTCTGGGTCCAAACCATCCTCCTGGTAAAGGGACACGTGGGAAAGACGAGTACGAAGTACATCACCACGTATCAAATACACCTGTGTTATATATGGAACGTTCCACACTCCACTGAGAGAGAGAGAGAGAGCGAGAGAGAGATCAGATATATGCAGAAAATATATGCAAAATTTAACTTGACTGACAAACAATCTCTCTCTCTCTCACAAACACACACACACAGGGCGGATGGTAAACTCACACTCTTTTCCCCTGTACAATCTCGATGTAATCTTCAGAACGAGAATAAAATCCTTCAGGACTCAGAGCTCCCCAAAAATTAGACCAGAGTTTACCATGACGGGACAACATGGGGGCAATTACAGGCCTGGGTGGGGGGGGAAATTCAGTGAAATATTAACACTTATTCTGTTTAAAAGTGTGTGTGTGTTTGTGCGTGTTTGTGCGTAATACTTGTTCTCTTCGATGAGGATGCGCAGAATGTCAGGGTTGATTAAAGCCACATCACTGTCAATGCTGAAGTAGTAATCAAGGGTTGGATCATTCTTACACATCTCCCTAACACACACACACACACACACACACACACACACACACAGGTTATAAACACTGGTACAAACATGTAACTGTAAATAAAAATACACACTAAATAGTTGGTCAATTCAACTATTCAAAGTGAAACATTTAAAGAGAAGAGTGTGTGTGTGAGATCGTGTGGTGTGTGTGTGTCTTACACTGCCATGGTTCTGGCCTGATCGTGTTTTAGATTCTCTTCAGGTCCAACAAGTCGGGCATTAGGGAATAGAGAGCGATGTTTATTCCAGAACCACTGCACATGCTGCTCATGATACACCACCTTCACACACACACACACACAAAAATATTG